>NC_073693.1:325152951-325283902 GCF_029784155.1 Uranotaenia lowii
TTCAGGGTAAAACGAAGTTTCCCAGGTCAGCTTAAGGTTGTCCCACATCAAATTGCAACACTTTGCAAACGTTTAGGGAAATCTCCCTTTTAGGATTTTCCTGGAAAATTTGCATAGAGATCGTGAAAGTGTTTTGTTTACAATGTATTTGAGTTTTTTTTTTTTTTTTTTGAAATCAAAATCATAAAGTCCCTCAAAGAGCAAAAGGCGGAAAATTTGCATAGAGATCGTGAAAGTGTTTTGTTTACAATGTATTTTTTTTCTAAATTTTATGAGTTCAAAATCATAAAGTCCCTCAAAGAGCAAAAGGCGCAAATTTGTTTTGGGCAAGCTTTAGAAAATTACTTAACTTTCTCACCGGGACGTTAGAAAAAAAAAACTTCTAGTGATTGAACATTACTAAGCAGCAATGAGAATCAAATGAAGAAGATTTGAAGGTTGTTCTTCTAGTGGTTAGGACCCACAAGTGTGTGAATACAGTTTTGAGCGGAATCTCTATACATTGATCTGGAGACTACGAATCGACACCATACCTAGTTATACCTACATTGTTTGATACTGGATAATTCTAGGGTTAATTTATCCCTACCTCAATGCGAACCCCGTGAAACCGTACGTTTTGATTTAGACGGATGAAGTATGTTCAAATCAGTCATAGAAATCTTTGCATTGTCATAGTGTAAATGAATATTTTAATTATGATAAAATAAATTGTTGTTATGTTATAATACTTTTTTTTTCTATTTTCAATCTAAAATATGTTATGTTTAAAAATAAGCAGCTGGGTCATACCCGAGTTCGCGATTGTTATTCCTCAGAATGCATTGCTATTATTACAGCTTCATCTTTTCAACCAGTTTAACTGCTTGAACGATGCGACATTTTTTTTCCAAACAAGAGAAAAAGGATGACAAACAAAATTTATCGTCCTATTAGCCCGGTATCGACCGGAAAATGTTTGAGTAACGCCTGAGACCTCCCCGAAGTTGATGACGATAATTTCACGATCCGCAAATTACTTCCCAAACTGACACGACACCTCAATCGGGCCAGGTTGAGCTTGTTTGCGGTCAGGCTCAAAGTCCGTCTCTGCATAGAAAAACATAGCCAGGGCTATGATTACAAAATAAAAATAATAATAATAACAATAAAAATATATATATCTATACACTTCAAAGCCGGAGGTCGAATCATCAATCTTGGTTGGAGTTCGGGGTTTCTGCCCATCGTTGGGGTGCAAAGTTCCCCGCGATGCATTTGGGGGGACTTGCAGATCGCGCGCAAAAAAAAAACGAGGTAACACCCCGGAAATTCGCGGGAGACCGGACGAATCACGTTTTTAATTTCGAATTTCACACATTGCAAGCTGTTTTTTCAACAGGATTTGTACGAGAAAGGGCGCGTTAAATTAGAAATGTAGTGAAAGATGAGGCGCCCGGCCAAACTTGCCGGATTGTGTCGGGATCTCTTTGCCATCTGGGTCGAGCTGAAAATGGGGATTTTGTAACAAGTGGAAACCTCATCAACGATTTGTGTACCAGAACAAGTCGGCACGAGTTCCGCCATCATCATCGGTCACGTCCATCATGGACGGTTGTCGTTTTTCGCGTTAACATTTAGAGGCTCCCTCACAAGAAGTGTCTTCAAACAGCAAAAGTAACTAGTTACTTGAACCACAACTGGCAGCCCCCTACTGGGTGGCGTGTTTTATGGATTTAACCGTCAGCCGAAGACTTACGGTTGTTGGCCGCGTTGCAAAACTAATTTTCTCTGCTCCAGGTGAAATGTCAGCCAATGAAAAATTACCGATCTACTATTGATGAGGAATGTTACGTCACATAAGCCGAGGGGGGAAATTTGATTTCGTAACGGATTTATGTATGGCTATATATTAAATGGAATGTAAATCGTTAAAACCATTAAAGACATTTGAATTCTTTTAGCAATTCTAAGGATCAATCTCTTGAAAAAGTTTATTCAAACAATAGTTGACAATTAATAGTTTTTATTTCCTGGAGCTCAACTTCCTAATGAGCAACAATCTTCCGAAATTGACAAGATCAATAAAATTAAGTACCATCGTTGATTCAGTAATGGAATCCAAACTAGCAAAATCTCCAGAAACATAATTTTATTTGTTTTCAGGTAGGTACCTTGTTGATTGGCAAGCTGATCGCTTCAAAATGACCAATCATGAGCGAACATTGAATTGCTAATGCGGAGCCCCAGGGGAGTAATTTAGCAGCCCCGATCGTTTCAGTGAGCATTTGTTGATTCAATTGAGCAAACAGAGTGATCAACCCTTTCCTATTTAACTTGAAAATAACGATTACTTTTGGTTTTTTAATATTTTTGACGTTTTTTTTACATTTCTGACAATTTTTTACATTTTTGACAATTTTGAATTTTTTGACATTTTTTACATTTTTGACATTTTTAGACATTTTCGACATTTTAGACATTTTCGACATTTTTTACATTTTTGACATTTTTGACATTTTTGAAATTTTGACATACACTGAGGTTTTTTTATACGCGGTTTTTTTTTTGCACATTTTTTTTAAGTGACTTTTTTACGCGGATTTTCGAACTAACACGGTAGAATCTTTTTGTAGTTGGGACAATCTTAGCTCTGAGAATAAGAACGTGATACATGAGACTTGAGACCTGAAATTTGAGACCTGGAATATGAGACCTGAGAACTGAGACACGAAACATGAGACATGAGACTTGAGACCTGAGACCTGAGACCTGAGACCTGCGACCTGAGAACTGAGACCTGGGACATGAGACATGAGACCTGAGATATCAGACATGAGACATGAGACCTGAGATTTGAGACGATCTGAATTCCTCAATGTCAAAAAAGCCTCACTATTTATCTTAATGATTCAGTTTTTTATCTTAAAAATAAACGATCATTGTACGCAAATTTTCAAATATACGCAAATTTTCAAATAATCATGGTTCATACGCATTTTTTTAGTAACGTACTTTTCTTTGCGCGATTTTTTTTATTAAAATGGATTTTTTACGGGGATTTTCGAATTCACGAGGTTTTTTATACGCGGATTTTCGAATTAACGAGGTTTTTTTAAGCGGATTTCCCAATTAACGCGGTTTTTCGAATTAACGCGGTTTTTTCACGCCGTTTTTTTTACGCGGATTTTTTTACGCGGTACGAAATCCCGCGTAAAAAATCCTCAGTGTATTTGACATTTTTGACCTATTTGACATTTTTGACATTTCCAACATTTATGACATTTTTGTCATTTTTGGCATTTTTGATATTTCTGTCATTTTTGACAATTTTGACAATTTTAACAATTTTGACAATTTTGACAATTTTGACAATTTTGACATTTTTGATATTTTTGACATTTTAGAAATATTGGCAGAGTTGACATATTTGACAATTTTGACATTTTTGACATTTTTGACATTTTTGACATTTTTGACATTTTTTACACTTTTGACATTTTTGCCATTTTTGACAGTTTTGACATTTATGACATTTTTGACATTTTTGACATTTTTGACATTTTTGAAATTTTTGACATTTTTGACATTTTTGACATTTTTGACATTTTTGACATTTTTGACATTTTTGTCATTTTTGACATTTTTGACATTTTTAACATTTTTGACATTTTTGACATTTTTGACATTTTTGACATTTTTGACATTTGTGACATTTTTGACATTTTTGACATTTTTGACATTTTTGATATTTTTGACATATTTGATATTTTTGACATTTTTGACATTTTTGACATTTTTGACATTTTTGACATTTTTGACATTTTTGACATTTTTGACATTTTTGACATTTTTGACATTTTTGACATTTTTGACATTTTTGACATTTTTGACATTTTTGACATTTTTGACATTTTTGACATTTTTGACATTTTTGACATTTTTGACATTTTTGACATTTTTGACATTTTTGACAATTTTGACATTTTTGACATTTTTGACATTTTTGACATTTTTGACATTTTTGACATTTTTGACAATTTTGACATTTTTGACATTTTTGACATTTTTGACATTTTTGACATTTTTGACATTTTTGACATTTTTGACATTTTTGACATTTTTGACATTTTTGACATTTTTGACATTTTTGACATTTTTGACATTTTTGACATTTTTGACATTTTTGACATTTCTGACATTTTTGACTTTTTTGACATTTTTGACATTTTTGACATTTTTGACATTTTTGACATTTTTGACATTTTTGACATTTTTGACATTTTTGACATTTTTGACATTTTTGACATTTTTGACATTTTTGACATTTTTGACATTTTTGACATTTTTGACATTTTTGACATTTTTGACATTTTCAACATTTTTGACATTTTTAACATTTTTGACAATTTTGACATTTTTGACATTTTTGACATTTTGACATTTTTGACATTTTGACATTTTTGACATTTTTGACATTTTTGACATTTTTGACATTTTTGACATTTTTGACATTTTGAACATTTTGAACATTTTTGACATTTTTGACATTTTTGACATTTTTGACATTTTTGACATTTTTGACATTTTTGACATTTTTGACATTTTTGACAGTTTTGACATTTTTGACATTTTTGACATTTTGGACATTTTTGTCATTTTTGACATTTTTGACATTTTTGACATTTTTGACATTTTTGACATTTTTGACATTTTTGACATTTTTGACATTTTTGACATTTTTGACATTTTTGACATTTTGAACATTTTGAACATTTTTGACATTTTTGACATTTTTGACAATTTTGACATTTTTGACATTTTGACATTTTTGACATTTTTGACATTTTTGACATTTTTGACATTTCCAACATTTTTGACATTTTTGACATTTTTGACATTTTTGAAATTTTTGACATTTTTGGAATTTTTGACATTTTTGACATGTTTGACATTTTTGATATTTTTGACATTTTTGACATTTTTGATATTTTTGACATTTTTGACATTTTTGTCATTTTTGACAATTTTGACATTTTCGACATTTTTGACATTTTTGACATTTTTGACATTTTTGACATTTTTGACATTTTTGACATTTTTGACATTTTTGACATTTTTGACATTTTTGACATTTTTGACATTTTTGACATTTTTGACATTTTTGACATTTTTGACATTTTTGACATTTTTGACATTTTTGACATTTTTGACATTTTTGACATTTTTGACATTTTTGACATTTTTGACATTTTTGACATTTTTGACATTTTTGACATTTTTGACATTTTTGACATTTTTGACATTTTTGACATTTTTGACATTTTTGACATTTTTGACATTTTTGACATTTTTGACATTTTTGACATTTTTGACATTTTTGACATTTTTGACATTTTTGACATTTTTGACATTTTGACATTTTTGACATTTTTGACATTTTTGACATTTTTGACATTTTTGACATTTTTGACATTTTTGACATTTTTGACATTTGTGACATTTTTGACATTTTTGACATTTTTGACATTTTTGACATTTTTGACAATTTTGAATTTTTTGAAATTTATGACATTTTTGACATTTCTGACATTTTCGACAATTTTGACAATTTTGGCAAATTTGTCAATTTCGAAAATTTTAACAATTTTGACAATTTTGACAATTTTGACAATTTTGACAATTTTGACAATTTTGACAATTTTGACAATTTTGACAATTTTGACAATTTTGACAATTTTGACAATTTTGACAATTTTGACAATTTTGACAATTTTGACAATTTTGACAATTTTGACAATGTTGACATTGTAGACAATTTTGACAATTTTGACAATTTTGACAATTTTGACAATTTTGACAATTTTGACAATTTTGACAATTTTGACAATTTTGACAATTTTGACAATTTTGACAATTTTGACAATTTTGACAGTTTTGCAATTTTGACAATTTCGAAAAATGTCTCCATCTGAAAGTTTTGCATGAGACATTTGGGGATTTTTTTTTATTATCTGACGGGTTTGCGCCGGGGGTCTTCAGATTTTCTCCAAAATTTCAAATTTTGTTCGTTTCAGCACCCTAAAAAAACATGTATTTTTGCAGATTTCTAAGACTTTTATTTTTCGAGTTAGATAACGTTTAAGTTTTTTTGAAAAAAAAATTACCCTTTTTTCAAATGCCCATAACTTTATCAATTTTCAACGTAGAATAAAAAATAGCACATCAAAACGCATTAAAATTTTACCAGCTATCCAAATAAAATATTAACAAAAAATTATATATTGATTCTCGGTATAAAATAAAGTAAATATGTTAAAAACATCGTCCAAAAGTACCGTCTGCACCACCAAAATTTTTGAAACATATTTCATATTGCAGTCCTTTTAATTTCACAACTTTCAACTGAAGACACCAAAGTGGGCCATAAATTCCTTCAAGAGTTATGAAAGAATCAGTGACAATAAATCTCGTTTTTAACGTCAAAAACTACCAATTTTCGAACAACTGTACTCACATATAGGGACTTCTTCTCCTATCGTACGCAAGTGCACCGAGAGCTAAAAATCTGCAAAAAATACCATTTTATAATCGAATTAGTTTTACAACTTTCACTTGAGGACACCAAAATGAACCAATCTTTCCTTCAAGAGTTATGGAAGAAATATGGACCATAATGTATTCTTGTGCCCGGGGTATAACGTCAGGGTATAACGATTCTTGCACAATCACGCGCTTATACGCAGAACACCATTTACACAAACGTTCATTCTTAAGCGTACCCTAGAAACGATTATATTCATTGATTGTTCTATGATCTATTTTATTTTTCAAAAGAGAAGATAAATAAATTATCAATAAAATAATATCTACGTGCTTTGTTTATAACTCTGCACCCACGCAGTGTACCTCGATTTTAGCAATGGTCACATCGCTAATGTTCGTTCAATCGTGCTGTTTTTTGGGTAATTTATTCAATCTTCGAGTATTTCTTTTCGCAAAACTCACAGAAGGAGTAAAATACAATCAGCCCGAGCAGACTTTGATGCCTGAATCGATAGCAAACAGTAACCAAAATAAGCCATCAATGCCAAAATGATAGCATAATTTAGTATCGAATTTTTCCCGATGGCACTATTAGGTTGCATTGAGGCATCAATATATTGAAATTTAATGCCAAATGAATACCTCAATAAGGCATTGAGAATAAAATGATGGCAATATTTGGTTTTGTTTTTCCAAGATAGCAAAGCAAGGCATCATTAAGGATTCATTTATATGATAGAACAGAAAAAAAAGAGATCAAAATAATACCATGATTTGGTATTCCATTTTCTGTGATGAAAAATCAGATTTATTTAGGTTTTCAAAATTTAATCTAACTGAACACAAACAGCAAATTTTTCGTAACGTTGAGTGTTGATTTTTCAGTGATTGCCAATATAGGCATCATTAAGGTATCATTATTTTGAAAACGTAAAAATCAATCAAACTATAAACAAACAACGAACATAACAAAGTTCTTGAATTCCTATTTGTTGATTTCTCTGTCATAGCAAAACTAGGCATCGTTAAGGTATCATCAAATCGATAAGAAAGGCTTCTCCCGAGCAGACTTTAATGCGACTAAAAATCAATTTATATGACCAACTCACAGACAAAACGTTCGTATTAACTTACAGAGTTGACAAAAATGGTCATCTCAAAAATTCACTTAAGAAAATAAACTTAAAATAAACAATTCGTATTTTTAATGAGGCCGCCAAAGGGGTATGAGTGCAAAAATGATCAATTTTAAGTAAATATTTCTTTTTAAAACAATGTTTGGTAAAGTGTTTAGATTCAGACTTTTTCGTTAGATAAAAAACTGGAAATTTTCTAAAAATTTATGGAAAAATGCGCAACACGTAAACTTTAAGGCATATTTTCTCGAATCCAGCTTTCATGCACTAATTACTTATGCGCTCCGAGGCCCTCAAATTTATGTTATTAAATTGATTTATGTTAATTTAAAAGTATATTTTTTGATTTATTTCACCAAAATATTTATTTTCATTCCTTTGATAACTTTTTCAAAAGAAAGTTAGTTTCCGTTAAATGAAAAGTGAAACCAAAAAATTGCGCAATTAACAAATGTTTACCTGTTATAAATAAAAAAAAATCTCACGGTTTATTAACAATTTATTGGAAATCACACTGAAATATAAATCGAAAATTATACGCGTGATTGAGAAGGTTGAATTAAATAAAAGCTGTAATTGAAAAAAAACATGTAGTTGAAGTTAATACTGTGAATAATGAAAACGCAAAGATGCGGAAATGTGTTTCGAATATGTAATAAATTTTGTCTTTTGCGTTGGAAGTTGATTTTCGAGCAATGTATTCGATTTGCAGTTATTTGTACGAAGCAGTGATAGCGTGTAGAAATGAAAACACATATCAGACTAATCAGACAAATCGCACATACATCGCAACACAAAGTCCAATTTTGTGCTCTTCGCACAATAACATTAAAGAAAGTTTAAACTAAATCGAGACTGCGACCGCGAAACTCAAATCGAACTGCGAACAGCACTTCGTATTATCAAAATTTTGAGTTCAAAGTTATAATCGTGTAACAAAGTAAACAAATACACTTGTGTTTTCCTCACGAGCGCTCCAGAAATGTATTCCGCGGTCGTATTCGTTTTTTTCAAACCTTCTTATCGATCGTATGCCGATTGCCCGACGCAGATCCGAAAAAAGATTTCCATTGCTGGCGAACCGGAACCAACGTCTTCACCTGCTGCCAGCCAAGGTTCTCTTCAACGGTGAGTAATTCAGCGGTTTGAGTTCGTCGCCACCAGCTTCCGGGCTGGCCTCTTCTTCGATGCTCATTGTGAATATCTAAGAAATGTTTATCTTCCAGACAGATCATTATCGAAAACTTGTCCCAACTGGAACAGAACGACGAAGATGCAGAGCAAATCGACCACTTGGAAGAAGGGAATCATCCCATCAGATCGGATTCACCCGGCAACAATTCTACACGGCTTTCCGCTCGTACAAGTTTGTCGTATTGAAGCAAGACATCTCCGAAGATTCTCTCCGCCTTGTATAGCAGGCAGTCAGCCAGCTCGGGTTATCTGGTTCGTCCAATGCCCAATGTGGTCCCTTGATGACTTGATTAGTGCAAGCAGGAAGATGAACGATACATCCGGAAGTAAGGGAAATATTGGAGAAGACGTTCAAGACTGGTAAGGTTCATCTCTGTTTTTATTATTATTCGCCTACTGGTATCATGACCTTTTACAGATTAGGTTATTTACAATAATAATTTATTGCCATCTCAAGTCCTTCCTCTGCCATAACAGTCAAAGAAAAGCACGGTCCATATTATTAAGTCCGAAAAAGCACAAATTTTTTATTTTGTTGTTTTACATAATACTAATACTGTTTGATTCACTTTTCCTTCTGGTTAAAATTTCTATCAATTTAAACAGTTAAACTTTTAGTAAAGTTTTTTGCCAGTTTAAAATTTACATGAACTTCTCGACTAATGCTCGATAGCCTTCAAGTTATCTGATAGTTCTTCTTCTCGGTAGGAAAAATAATATAAAATTACACTATCCATTTACGAATTCCTGATTGGAAAGCCAATGAAGATTTCGCTATCGAACTTTTCCGCGGAAGTTAACAACAGGCGGTCTCAAAACAGAGTATCATCGTAGGTCCTATATTATCCAAGCTTCTTCTTACCCCTTTTCAGATACCTTCAGCTTCTTACTACATTTCCGAGACCGTGACTGCCTGGATATAATCGCTGAAACTCTGGAACTTCGTTTAATAGAAAAATGGCTCGCCCAACAGTTCCAATGGTTTCAATAATTTAATTTTGATCACGCAAACAAAAAATCAATGAGATTTATAAAAAGGGCGATTGGCATTTATGTAGAAAAATATTTAATAAAAAACCTTAAGGCTTGTTTCAAGAAAATAAATAATCCAAATTTTTAAATCTACCACAGTAAGTAATTGGAAATTATTCAAAAATCGAGAATACGACGATTTGAAAGTGTACGATATTTCTTCAAATGCCTTCAAGACGCGTACATATAAACGGGTGACCTATCGTCGTTACTAAACCAAGGTAATTATAGGCTCGCTCAGCGTGCCTACAGCTACGGGTGGTTGCATATTGAGGAAAAGTAGGCAAGGGGTACCAAAAGTTTCTCATCGGAGGGGGGTGGGGACGGAGCGCTTTTTGACAGCGAATTGTTTGCCTACCATGCCTACGATTACGATTGCCTGTCACAAGATGGACGATTCCGTGTATTGGCATAAGAACACACCCGAAGCTATACACACCCTGGGCTCGTTAGGTCACTGCATGTAACCTGCAGGTAACAGTGACACCTAGAAATACCTTGGTTTAGTAACGATGAGCTAACCCGTTTATGTACGCAT
The DNA here is from genome assembly GCF_029784155.1 of Uranotaenia lowii. NCBI lineage: Eukaryota > Metazoa > Arthropoda > Insecta > Diptera > Culicidae > Uranotaenia > Uranotaenia lowii. Next base: position 325,163,377 of record NC_073693.1, read on the forward strand.
GTTTAATGGATTCAAAGAAATATCATACACTTTCAACCTGTCGTATTTTAAATTTTCGAATTACTTCCAAGAATTACACGGATTCGTTTTCGTTTTTTTTTTTCAATTATTTATTTATTATGGTAGATTGAAAAAACAAATTATTATATAATTTCAATGGAAGTAACTTTCTTTTAGAGTTATTAATTTGACAACATTTATGTCATTCGCCTTTTCAATAAATCTGGATGGTTTTTTTTTCTTCGTGATAAAAATTTAATTCGGTATCGATATCGTCACTGTGACTGTGACTCGCTCTGATTCCCGTTCAACGTTGATCGGCATTTTTGAATGGGATGAAATTTTTCCCTAAGCACATTGTCTCAAAGCATACAAACAATTTATAACACTCGAAATTCGAAGATTTTGATCAAACTAACTGACATTATGTTTGGATTAGTCAGGGTGAAAAGTGTGTTGCAAATATTATTATATTTTCGATATATCTAATTGTTTTCTTTTTGTAGCTGTTATTTTTCTATTGTGAATATTGAAGTTAATGAGAATAGTTTCAGAAATTTATATAGAATCAGCGATTATGTACCCTAGAGGATCTTCGTCAAGATGCAGCCCAGTTTAGAAACCTTTTTCTTAGGACATCAACTGTTAGGATTGCTCGACAATCGACAGAGGAAATTGCATCGGTCTTCAGCATTCTGTAAGTAAAATTTAACGTCTGGAATATGGAAAACTGTAGAAATAGTTGAAAAAAAAAGTAACTGCTAAAGCTATAGCTTGCAAGGTTCATGACAAATATACATGAATTCATTCACTTTTTAATTTGCAGCGAAATTAAAGGCAATTTTTATCATATCCCCCCGAGCACACTTTGAGGAAACATATAAGGCTTAATTTTGCTATCATGCCCTGAATGTCAAATTTAGTTTCATTTTGTCGAAAAAAAAGGTGTCAAAATTTTGGTATCGTTTCCGACTGGAAAATAGCACAGTGATGACAAATTTTGCTTTCAACAGAAGTTTGTTAATACCTCTTTTAGGCATCCTTTTCATAACATTTTTGAAACCACAACGATGCCAAATTTTGGCAATAAATTATACCTCAAAGTGGCATCATTTTGCCCTCAAAACTCGTTTAGAAACGTTGGCTAAACAAGGCATCATTGAGGTTTCAGTGAAACCTACACTTGGTATAATCGAGGTATCCGCATATGAAAAGTGAGACCCAAATTTTGGCATTGTACCACCTTTATTCGGGCAAAATGATACCTCAATTTACTTTCAAGGCATGATAGCAAAATTAAGTATAATTTTGCCATAAAAGTCTGCTCGGGAGTGCCTTCATAAATAACTCAAACCGGTACCATTAAAAATATAGTTAAATAGAGTTTCTTAGACTAATTTTTTTTCATTTTTTAGAATCGGGAATATCCTGTGACCATGCGGGAGAAAATCACGAAAAATGCGGAAAATGAAAAATTGAAATTGAGTGACCACCCTGCATATTGCATTTTATTTCTGCTGTTAATGTTGCGAAAAGAAGTGATAAAAACGGAAAAAATGACAAAAAAATAAACCTTTCCCCTGAATCTAGTGCACATTCCTCCACTGAGACCATAAGAAGTGACAGTTTTCGCTTGCAGCGAAAACTGTTTGCGAACACTGGATTTAAGTATTTATCAGCTATACCTGGAATCATAAAATTGCATGAATTCGTTCCCAAATATGAATGGAACATAACCGCCGTAGAATACTCTGCACGACATAGTCACATAGCACGACGAAGCTCTCGCTTAAGGATCCGAATGTAGTCAATATCTTTTTTTGTTATAAATACCTGTCAGATGACTTCTTCAAATAAGAAATGTATAATCTCATTCAGCTAATTTCTATTCAATTATTTCAGGAATTCCAATCGTATTGATTGAACGTACATTAGTGATGCGACCATTGCTAAAATCGAGGTACCCTGTGTGGGTGCAGAGTTGTAAACAAAGCACGTAGATATTATTTTATTGATAATTTATTTATCTTCTCTTTTGAAAAATAAAATAGATCATAGAACAATCAATGAATATAATCGTTTCTAGGGTACGCTTAAGAATGAACGTTTGTGTAAATGGTGATCTGCGTATAAGCGCGTGATTGTGCGAGAATCGTTATACCCTGACGTTATACCCCGGGCACAAGAATACATTATGGTCCTTATTTCTTCCATAACTCTTGAAGGAGTGATTGGTTCATTTTGGTGTCTTCAGGTGAAAGTTGTAAAACTAATTCGACTATAAATGGTATTTTTTGCAGATTTTTAGCTCTCGGTGCACTTGCGTACGATAGGAGAAGAAGTCCCTATATGTGAGTACAGTTGTTCGAAAATTGGTAGTTTTTGACGTTAAAAACGAGATTTATTGTCACTGTTTCTTTCATAACTCTTGAAGGAATTTATGGCCCACTTTGGTGTCTTCAGATGAAAGTTGTGAAATTAAAAAGACTACAATATGAAATATGTTTCAAAAATTTTGGTGGTGCAGACGGTACTTTTGAGCGTTGTTTTTAACATATTTACTTTATTTTATACCGAGATTCAATATACAGTTTTTTGTTAATATTTTATTTGGATAGCTGGTAAAATTTTAATGCGTTTTGATGTGCTATTTTTTATTCTACGTTGAAAATTGATAAAGTTATGGGCATTTGAAAGAAGGGTAATTTTTTTTTCAAAAAAACTTAAACGTTATCTAACTCGAAAAATAAAAGTCTTAGAAATCTGCAAAAATACATGTTTTTTTAGGGTGCTGAAACGAACAAAATTTGAAATTTTGGAGAAAATCTGAAGACCCCCGGCGCAAATTGTCAGATAATAAAAAAAAATCCCCATTTCTCATTTTAATATTAAAATTAGCTCACCTTCAACTGAAAAAAAATTGTTCACAATTTTTTTTTCTCATTTACCTCTTATTGTTGCTTTTTTGAAATGGCCCTTTTCCATTTTGCAGAATGTCACAACTCTTTTTACTGAATGTAGCATTTTTTTACCATATTGTCTTGAAATTGACAATATTTAATTCGTTGAATTTTCGGAATGGTTCGCGGTATTGAGCATTGCCTGGACGCGTTAGCTGCAACCAGTTCATAACTCTATGTTGTTGCTTATAAGAAATGACACTTATTTCTACCTAAAAATCGCTTGGCAATCGAAATTCAAATCGATAAAAGTTTACAAATTTCGTCTGCTTCATATATTTTGAAATCTGTTCCAGCTGCCGTGAATAAAGCTGCCAAGTCCAAATCGAATAATGGATGCACCTGAGTTCCAATGATCCAAGGTCCAAAAGGCCAACTGATTCCTCCCCAATCGGGATGGAAGCTTTTCACTGCATCTTCAAGGCGGTCCTTGCTGGAAGGCAAAACAATCGCAACGTTGTTGTTTGCACTTCTCCATCGAGTCGAGGTTGATTCGTTGCAACAACATCAACAACAAGTCGTACCAATTGCTTCAATTACATTCATTTATTTTCCCTGGGGCCAGTGATCATCCACGCCCGGGTCTTCTCAATCATTGTGGATTGGCAAAATTAGCGAAACCATTAGGGTGCAAATTTCCCCCGCCTTCCGTTGCGGCAGTCCTTGGAAAGAAAACTACGACGGGCACGAAACAATTTACATTTTGCTGCTGCCATCTAACTTGAGGAGACGAGGATCTTCTCAGTCAGTTGGGCCCTCAGTTCAGGGAGGATCAATCGTAATGAAGTACCCGAATAACCCTAGGCTAGGAGCTATCTGAAAACAAAAACCGGGGGAGGGTCGATTTAAAACAAATCTGGGAAGTCGTCAGACGACATCGGGTTGCCAAACCCTTTTTGCATCAGGGCGAAAGCATCGATGGGTGGGTTTGGTTGATTGGGAAGTATCAATATCTATGGTAATTAAGCGGTTGTGGCACGTGTTTCTTTGGCTCTATGAGAAAATAATTCGTTTTCCTTCTGATTGGCCCCAGTTGACCCTTACTGACATACACGATTAACGGTTGATTTTTCCTCGTTTATCGATCGACGATCTTCAGCGAACCAAGCCAAAATCGGCTCCCATGATTAATTGAAGATCAATTTCATCAAGTCCAACCGTTTACCGTTATTGGAAACAGAGCGCGGCGTTCTTAAAAAGGCCGAAAAAAAAATCGGCCCATCATCAAACGGCAAGTGGCGTGCGGGATGCGCCACATTGCCTGTTTGTTGTATTTATATTTCCAGAGTAGCAACTTTCAAACCACGACGGGGAGTAACACGAAGTTACGCGACACAAGCAACGGAAAGAGGAAGCGCGGACACGACAAGAAGACGATGCTCCAAATTAGGAACGTTGTGCCGAAAAAAAATCAACAACAAACCTCTGCCGACTTCAGTGACTGTGACTGTTTAATTAGAGGGTAATTTTCCAGAACCAACTTTGGGAAAAGCGGGCACCGTTTGGAGGTTTTGGACATTTCGATTCGCTCTCTTGACCACACGATCATCAGCCGGTGTGGACGGAATTTCGTGAGACCACTCTGCAACTCGATAAACCTACATATTTAGGCTAGAACTCGATTGGGTGAATTATTCGAGGATCTACAATTAGAAGAACCGTTTGTTGGAGCGGTGAATAGAATCGTGTCGTTTTATACTTTTTTGAGATAAGCCACGCCCAAGCAACCAGAAGTTCCATGAAAACAGGTACGCAAAAGCTTACTGATATCCATGGTTGATCTGAAGTTCGTTCTAGGCAGCTAAAATTTAAGTTCTTGTTGATACTTTCAAGTTCCAAAACAAGTATAAATTCAGCTATTCAGCTTCCAGCGGCCATTTTCCCTTTATCATACATACTTATTGTAAAAAAAACTGTCCGGCTTCGGAATCGAACTACTACTATCATGGTGACATTTGAATGAGCTACCACAGGGCCACGCCTAGATGTTGTTCTACCTGAAACTTAGACTTGAACGCACCTATACTTGTCACTTTTTTTCAATTGTTTCTCTGTTTCAGCCAGAACGTAACTTCCAAAGTCTTCATTTGAGCTAATGTGGGAGTTGGGCAATATCTGGGCAAATTTTGTCAAAACCCATGGATTACTCTACAAAAATCATGAAAACAAAAATCTCATCAAAACTCATTGACAAATATTAAATCGTATTTTAGGGTAAAAAAAAATCTTTCAAGATAATTAAAAAAAAACTTGCTCAAAAAGTTAGTGGAGGCATTGATAAAAAAAGCACATTTTTTTTATTGCTTTGCCAAACGAAGAGAATCAATCCGGGCAAAATCCAGGCTTTTTGTCAATGAAATCTAGTCAACCGGGCCGTGCTGAACTGTTACCAAATTTTGTTTTGAATAATCCGCCAAACCTGAATAAAACCGGACAGTCTGGCATCCTTAGTCTGGAACCACTTTTTGTTTAACGAATGAATTTTTCAATTATTCAGTGATAGTTTTTTTTGTGTTTTTTTTTATTTTTAATGTTTTAAGAGTCATTAAAATCAAATAAAATTCGAAAATTTTGATGAGAAAAGTTTTTAAAAAAGTATTGACAATGAAAATTAGGTGAAAGTAGCCGTTTAAGCTTTTGGCAACACTGTTATCAATTTACAATAGCTTTTTACCAAAGATCTTTTTCCAATGTTAATTTCTATAGAAGACTATAGGCAGTTTTGTGTTAAGAGGAGAAACCCAGCAAACACAAAATCGCATTAGAAATGATAGCTCAAATCGTTAACCGTGTTAATGCGAATCGCAATTCCTACCAAAGTAGTAAACGTACTTAAAGTCGGTATAATTCGGATATGATAAAATTTTCGCACCTTGTTTGCAAATTTGTTCTCCCACGCGGGATTCAAATAGGAAAAAAACCTTGATCTACTCTCTGCGATAAGCAGTGCAACCAAATTGCAAAAAATCAGATGGTTCATTTGGAAAAATTGTCCAATAAGAGAAGCAGCCAATATTATCGTTGGCAACGATTTGCATGCGTTGAGAGCAAAACTTGCGCTCTCGCATCCTTTTAAGATGTACGTTTAAAGTGTTGAAAATCGTCCAATTTGTATAATTTTTATCGCTTAAGTCAAAAGTTAAAAATATGTATGTATATTTCCTCCACTTTGGTACATAGGTAAATGGTGTATTTCGAGTTACAATGCAATGATTCTATAATGTATTTGAATCATATAATAAAGTTAGTTGAGAATTATATCTACAAAAAAGTTGGCTGGGAAGTATTCAACAATATATTTTTCTCTTGAAAAAAAAAAATAAAAAAAATCTTACTTACTTTCTGTAGGTTCCAGAAATTATTAGTGGCTCTTCTGATTAGGAATAATTTTTTAAAGAATGATAAAAAAAATATTGTTTAACTAATTTCACTTCGTACTTGGTTTGAAGAGAACCTACTATCAAAGTGCGTTTCAGAAATCCTTTTAAAATAACGATATAAAGGAACGCTACAAGGTTTTAGAAAGCTTTCCAAACAAGCCGTAAGAACCTACGATTATCTAAATAAATTAATAACATGCTTAACACAATCCTTAAAACAGAAAATTTTATGCTGAAGATAAAAAAAAATCATGAGCACACAGCGAGTAGCTTCTTCTTTTCTTTCTTTCAAAAACTACCAAAATAGTAAAGTTTTTAATATAATTTCCTACAACTGCTTTAAAGTATAACGTTTCAAGTTTTATTAAAAAGAAATAAGTAAAAATGTGAAAAATTAACTTGTATATTAGGTTCGCAAATTTTCAACTAAAAAGAAGCTCAAAACCCTGCGACCCATCTTTGACTTGTATAGTGCTTTGGATTAGGATGAGTTTTCTTTATAGCGTGGCAAATTTTCAGATAGTTTTATTTGTCTGAAGTTGTTCTAAAAAGACACCATGAATAGATTTAAGTTCTGTTTACGCTCTTTCAGTTTTCTTCCTACGGTCATTGAGGATTTGCCTTAGTTTATTCTAAAAAGAACATTAAGAAACTGAATTGTTCAACAAATTTGATTAAAAATTTTCTTAAAACTCAATACGATAGCTTTATTTAAACTATAAAAAAGGCGTTAGAATATTAGGTGTCGTTTTTAAATCTGAATATTAAGTTAAAATCTGTTATGGGTAAAGGGTGATACGGTCAAAATTTGGTCAAGGGAAAACGCGTGTAAATCTGTGAAATCGTTTATTTAAAAATCTAATTAAATTTCTTTTTCAAGTTTAATAAGTATGAAGTTCAGGAAAAATATTCAGTTAGACTCCCGCTTTTCCAAATCCGAATTGCCGGGCCTTACGCTTAACCCCCGCCATCAGATTTTGTACAGCCACCTTGTCCACCTTCTTCGCCGCAGAGAGGCAGTTTGCCTTGAAATGATGCTCGTCTTTAGCAGATTTTTTGGTCTCCTTCAGGTTCCGCTTGACAATAGCCCAGTATTTCTCAATCGGGCGGAGCTCTGGCGTGTTGGGAGGGATTTTGCCCTTGGGAACCACCTGCACGTTGTTGGCGGCGTACCACTCCATGGCCTTTTTACCGTAATGGCAAGATGCCAAATCCAGCCAAAACAGTACGGAACAACCGTGTTACTTCAGGAAAGGCAGAAGACGTTTATTCAAACATTCTTTCACGTAAATTTCTTGGTTGACAGTCCCGGAAGCTATGAAAATGCTGCTTTTCAAGCCACAGGTACAGATGGCTTGCCAAACCAGGCATTTCTTCGCGAACTTTGACAGTTTCATGTGCTTGAAAATATCTGCTACCTTTTCCCTTCCTTTTGCCGTATAAAACTCCTGTCCCGGAAGCTGCTTGTAGTCGGCTTTGACGTAGGTTTCGTCGTCCATTACCACGTAATCAAACTTCGTCAGCATCGTCGTGTACAGCCTCCGGGATCGCGCTTTGGCCGTCGTATTTTGTTTATCATCGCGATTTTGAGTCACTACCTTCTTGTAAGTCGATAGTCCGGCTCGTTTTTTGGCTCGGTGCACGGTTGTAGACGATACACCCAGCTTATTTGCGGCATCTTGGAGAGAGAGGTTAGGGTTTCGCTTGAAACTACCGGCAACTCTCTTTGTCGTCTCAGCGGCTTCCGGTTTTCGATTTCCCCCCGATCCAGACCTCCTGGCTGTCGACAAACGTTCCCCAAACACTTTAATTACATTTGTAACGGCTGATTTGGCAACTTTTAGCGATTTTGCCAGCTTTGCGTGCGAGTTGCCCGGATTTTCGCGATGCGCGAGCAAAATTTTTATACGCTGCTCTTCTTCCTTGGACGGCATTTTGACAACTGAAGAGTGAATTCCAAAATCAAAATAGGAGCAACATTCTACACACACACCTTCAAAATGAAGGGTTTTCAGGTTTTTTAAATGCAAAATTGAAAGAAATACGTCAAGTTGATATTGACCAAATTTTGACCGTATCACTTTTTAGAGCTAGTGAACACTAGTTCAATATCAAACTTTGTCAACTTGTTACGCAATTCAACTGCGTTGACACTGTTCAACTCCATGGACCTTCGTTGAAACTCCTTCTGAATAGGAGTTAAAGTAGTGAAAGATTTCCGATGAAACAATCTTTCTTTTTTCCTTATGATGGCCGCCAACTTATGCTGGAACGAGTGGTTCGAGGTGCTCGGAATTACCCTCATGGTATTTGTCGGCTTTCTATATATTTCGAATTGGAATAGACCACCATTTTTTTCTTACCAGGACATCTAGGAAAGGTAATTTTTTATTTTTTGTTTATTTTTTTTATTTTTTTAACCTTGCAGACCCAGTGTGCTTGGCTGCACCATCTAAAAATCAATATAATTTTGAAAAAGTATCTATTAAAATATTAATATATTTGTACATACTTTTAATTTTACTTGATTTAGATCTCGAGTCAGGCAAAAATTGTATGGGAGCCCTCATTGGCACTTTCTATCTTCCCATCAGAAGGAGAACAAAAACATTGAACGTACCCAAATATCTCTCCATGTCAATTTTCGTTCCATTAACTTGATGAGTATTCAAGTTACGCAAAAAAACATTAATGAAAGTGCCACTTACCCCTTTCCTATTCTTTCTATATAAGGAGGGAGTTATCTAAAATAATAAAATTTGTAATTGTATATGATAAAAATTCGTGCCGGAAGCAAACAAAATCAACAAAGCTGTTGTTTCATAGATGAGGCTTGCTCAGTTTGGTGCAATTTGTTAACTAGTCCAATGCAAAACTCTCTCAACATATTAAAAAAAGTTTTAAGAATGGTCATTCCAATGAAACAAAATTTGATGCCTGCTCACTGGTCGGTGATTTAATAAATTTGACATATGAGCGCTTTTTTTTGTTTTTTCTGCACGATCATTCTTAAACTAAGCATACATTTTACTTTTGTTTGGGAGACCCCCTCCTCCCTTCCAGTGAAGGACAGGGGTCTTAAACCATAATGGGAACATTCTCCGGTCACCTGCCAAGTCTCACGCAAATCGGTTCAGTAGTTTCCGATTCTAGAAGGAACAGACAGACAGACAGGTCGACAGAAAATCATTTTTAAACATACAGATAAAAAAATAAATGCTGTATTTTTGACAACAAATTTTGAAAAATTTTCAATGATTGAAGAATGTTGTTCAAATTTTCACACACTTAATTAAGAGGTTTGAAAAGTGTTATTTTTTGCTCGATACCTTGATTTTAAACTACATATTTACCTATTTGAGTATTGACTTAATTAGATATATAATAATTTTCAATTTTAATGAAAAATGAAATTTAATTCGAATTTGAGTTAAAACTTCCAACATACCTTTAGAGTTTCCGATTTGAAACTTTAACTTTAATTCTTCATTTCAACATTTTTTAAGATTAAGTTGTAACCGCTATTTATATTATGAACTAGGAATTCATTTCACAGATCATGGTTTTTCCGTCGATTATATCCACGTCTTAACATGATCTGTTATATAAGGTGATATTGGGGATTTATAACTTTTTGAAATGTGATACATACAACATACTTCAGATAATGTAATCTAGGTCTTACACGAGTTGTGTCCAGATTAATTTATTGTGGGTAACATGTAGTTTCTTCCAAAAACATCCATCGGAAACAGAGACTGGTGCTTGGTTACGTACCTGAAACGAAAGTAAAATGATTGTTCCAATTAAAAGTGTATCCAGAGCTGGGGCAGGTGGCTTTAATAAAAAGAAAGAAAAAAATACAAACAAACATTCTACCGCTTTTGAAACAAGGTAGGTCAATCTTGTTTTATGGGAGCCCCCATCATAACTTTTCGGTAGGTACACAATCCATCAATCCCAATCGAGTAAAGTAATGTAAAGTAAAGTATGTATGGCATAATAGAGAGACCCACATTTTTTTTCCTCTGGCTACCACATCATCGTTGTTGGTTTAGTTATTCTCCTTCCTTAGTTCGAAACATTGGCAGTACTAGCATATTCCTACAAGACCATTAAATCGACAAGCAGCCACCCGCCCTGAATGTAAAATAAAAAAAATCGGCTATTGAGTCATACCCCGCGCATACTATTAAGTCATAATTTGAACCTCCCCCTACTGAACACTCAACGCCTGACGCCTGACGCTTGAAGCTGACCTACCGATCCCGAAATACGCAGCAGCCTTGTTTTGTTGCGCTACCGACATTTTCAGTTGGTTTAAATTGAACCAAGCTTCGTCGTTTTCATACCTCCAAAAGTCTATAATTTTCATTCCCATTCACCGGTCTTCGGAGAAACTTCGCAAAGGGAAAAAGAAAAAAATTGTTGAAAAAATCGGACAGCTCTTATTAGTGAATATGTTACATCTTTTATTCCTAAATGTCAAGAGAAAGAAATCATTTCGATACAACAACAGCAGCTAACAAACAAGCAGCTGGGCTGGGGAGGAAAAGTTCGAACATTCACTCTACTGTCCAATGTTTAAAAAAAACCTCGCTCGCTCTCGAATTTCCCATATGGACACACACTCTTGGACAAGACACTCGTTAAAAATATAAATATGTGTAACAATCAGTGCACGAAGCGTCGATCCACGTTCGGCTTAATAGTCCAAGCTAACACACAAATGGTTAAATTTTTTGGGGCTATCTCCTTTAAACTCTCACTAAATATCTTTTTTTTTGTTCAAAGTTGAGCGGAAGCTTTCCTTCAGGTCATCAAAAGTCGTTCATCAGAAAGTATAGCTATCGGACATACAGTGGAACAACAAACTTAAAATGAAATGAGCGACAGCTTTCAACTGTTTACAATTTTTCTGCTGCTGTTGTTGTTTATGTTGCTGATTTGGGCTTTCTTGTCGTCGTCACGGTTCGGAGCATTATCATAAACATCATCATCATGAACGGTTTGGCAAAAATGATTTCGAAAGGGAAGATCACGAGCTGAAATATGTGTGCCGATTTGAAATTTTGGAATATTTTTTTTTTTTGTTTCGATTATAGTCGTTTTAACATTTTCATGTCATTCGCGACTTATATCAACGATGAAGTTGGCGGACAAGTCATTGAAAAACTTATCCGGAACAACTTTGATCGATGTATACTCTGGGCTCGAACTCACGGACATCGGCTCAGAAAGCAACTGATTTGCCAACTGAGCTATATCACAAGTCCGAAATTTTGGAATATCAATCAAACGTCTAGAAAAGATAAATTTTTATTTCAAATAGCTTAATAGCGATAATAAAAATGATTTCAACCTTCAAGATTTGAATCAAGATTGAATCTAAAATTGATTGATTTGTTAAACCGATTGGTTGAGAGCCTCAACACAAATCCAAATTTTCTTCAAACGTCTTCAGAATCCTTAAAAACAAAAAAAAACTTTGTACAGGATTGAAAACCAATAACAGTTAAATGGGCTTGTGATATAGCTAGGTTAGCAAGTCAGTTGTTTCCTGAGTCGATGTCCGCGAGTTTGAGCTCGAGAATAAAAATCAAAGACAGTTGTACTGTATCAGTTCTTCAATAAATGTCCGCAAACTGCAACATTCATATGAAGTCGCAAAAGTCATAAAGATGGTAATACGATCATAATGAAACAAAAATACAGTTACAAATACACCCACATATAGCTTGACAACTCACTGCCTTTTTACCGAAATTTTCGAAAAATTTATGTCTCCGGCTCGTCAACATCTAGTCAAAATATCAGTCACACGGAAGCGTTTTGTAATCAAAATTACTATAAATATGTTTCGCCGTCGATGATAACGCCCACCGTTTTTCCTTGATTGACCTTGATACGATGGACGATGCTGAGAGCAGATCCCACTTTTTTGACACATTCCAAACTGAGGCCGTCTTCTTACTGGCGTTAGCACGCATGACTTTCCGGTCCAAAGTTTTGTCCACCGGACACGGTTTTCGCCCAGATTTTTTATCGTCCCCGAAGCTGCTTTTTTCTCCGTCCTTTCGAATCGCATTTTGAACCGTTTTAATGTTAACTTCTTTCATTTTTCGTTGACACCAAAAGTTTACAATCTTGATAACAACAAAATAAATATTAAGATGATTCCGAAATGGTTTAAGTATATTTTTGCAGATAAAGCCAAAATTGTAAACCGTTTTTTGCTTGTTGTGTTTAATTTCACAAGTTTGCTAAAATCTTGTAATACTAGTTATACGAATTGAACACTGCAAAAATATATTTTTGTATTATTTATGATAAATCTGAAAAATATCATCCATTTTGCTTTCAAATCGAGAAGAAGCTTCTTATTTAGAAGTTTTCAAAAGTTTTCTGGAACTTTTAAAGAACTAAGCTTGATCTTTAGGTAGTTTTTTGATTAGCTGAAAATATTCACAGAAATATGGTGCTTATATCAAAGGATAGTTTATAACAAGTTCATATTCCGGACACCCGTTGACATTTAATTTTTATGATAAAGTTTTGGATGAAAATATCCATAATGAAAGTTTAGGAGAAAGCGATTCAAAAAATCATCGGCCATTGTCTGAAAATACTAAAATGTTTAAAATAAAGCATGGATCACGCAAAATCTGGACGCATTAAAAAGGTTATGTAAACGAAATAAAAATGTTTTGTAATCAAAATGTAGGACTTTTATTGCACTTCAAAGGAAAAATAATAAAAAAAAAATATTTCGATGTGTTTTGATGAAATTTCGAACTTTTCGTCTAGAACCACTCATCATAGTTTGGACACCCTATTCACTGACCTCAGCGGCATTTTGTTCCACAATCTCTTCATCTCTGGTGCATCCCGAGTCGTCCTACCATTCTTCTTCGTCTTCTGCTTGACAATTGCCCAATATTTTTCGATAGGGAGGAATTGAGGGCAGTTGGGTGGGTTGATGTCATTTTCGACAAAATCCACCCATTGGTCCGATACCGCTGTAGTAGGGGAGAACTGTACAAGACGCACCAGCGAGGTAAGATGGCCCATGTCATTCTTTCTCAAAAATACATCAACCTATGGCTTCGAGTGATGTTTTTCTTCATTTATATTGTAGCAAACAAGCTTTTTCATCATTTATTAGATTAAAAGTTCACAAAAACGACAAAACGGTTCTTAGAAAAAAAAGGATTAATAGAATCAGCGTGAAACCTCTTATTTTTTATGGTTCACATTGAAGGTTTTATGGTAAACAGGCCTGGGCAATGTGATGAAAAAACAGCTTATCGTTTTTACACTCCCTTGTCGGAAGGCTATAAATATTTTGTTGTATTTCACTAACTTTAAACAATTTTTAACTAAAATCAATCATATCAAAATTGGGGCAGAATGCCCACAAGACCACGTGTTTAAGGCTCAAATTTTGAATACTGTTAACTTATGAGAAAACCCAAATATAAAACAAAATGCCATTCTTTTTATTTGCTGACTTCTAAATTGCAATATTAATGCATAATTATAACAAATTTCAACCTTGTTCGAGTAAAAAAGGTGCACCAATATTCGACTCGAAAAAATTATCTGCCGCCATGTTTGCCGCGATATCAGTCAAGAAATTGAATTTCGTTGCCTACCTGAAGGCGTTTCACCTATGAGCCTATAAAAAAGTGAATTTGCTGCAAATACCTTGTCAGATCAAACACTTTCCTGCCAACACTGCCAACTTATCGACAAAAACGAATTTAAGCTTGGCGGAAACATCACCCCGACCAGTGGCTTTGTAACATTTTTGGCCAGGTAGCCGCCCAAAATCATATTTCACCATTTTTGAACCAGACCACGTCGGGTTTTTGACGTGGGTGTCCAAAATTATATTTCGCCTCATGGCTTTCATTACGTGTAACTTTATTGGAACAAAACGAATCGTTATGAAATTTTCAGCACTGATAGAGAAAACATTTCCGAACAAAGCATTGTCAAAACATTCCAGATCCGACAACTAGGAGCGCTATGGTATAAAAAACAGTGCGTCCAGATTTTGGATGATCCGTGCTTTAAATTTTTATCAATTTTTGTCATTTTTGCAAAATTTGGGCTAACACATGGCCGTAGGAACGGGGGCGGGGGGGGGGGGGGTTTGGGTTTTAAACCCCCCCCCCCCATGAGGATCCAAAACAGCAAGCGAGGTATTCTACTCCACACTCAAATTCAGAACCAAATTATGATAATAGAGTAAGGTTAACCAAGAGTAACAATCTAGACTAAAAACTAATGCCAAAACCTCAAAAATCCATCCCAAGTCCAAAATTCTGCTACACTTTTTCAAAATTTTCTCACTTGTTCATCGAAATTCAGATCTGAATATGAAGTTTTGAATTAAATTCAACCTATTTCGGAGGATCCGATTCCATAATTCCCATAACCAAAATTGTATTCCTATTTTTTGAATTGCTATTTTTGTATTTCGAATTCTGTATCCAGTCCAGGATTCTTGATTTTCAGTTTGAATAATCATAAGAAATTAGAAGTGAAAAACTGCTTTGAAATCCTGGTTCAAAATTTCATATCAAAATTATATCATGTTTTACGAGATCATATGCATTTTCAATAATTTGATAATAATTTTCCGAACATGAAAAAAGAGAAATTTTGTTTTATATTCCAATTCGAAGTTCTTAAACTTTTGTTAAAACTCACAAAACTAAAACATTTAAAGCTTCGAAATAGCAATCCAAAATTGAAAAGTCAGATTCAGATCTCTGTAAATCAATATTTGAATTCTAAATCACATTACATATTAAAAATAAATAATTTAAATAATGAATTCAGATTAAACCTGAACAACAGAATTTTTTATAATAGATTCATGAACGAGGACTCTGAACCTTGGCTCATAAAATTCTGATCTCGAATAAGATTCGAAAGTCGTATTTTTTGTACATTTCAGAAATTGTATGGTAATTCGGATATAAATGCAAAGCGCAATTTTTGAATTCAGGTTCAGAGTTCAGATTTATAATGCAGATTCAAATTTCAAAAAAAGGTTTTACTTGCAAATAAACTTTACAATCAACATAAATTTTAGAGGAATTCAAGAGATCATGAACTTAGCACATTGCGGACCAAATACGAGATATCTCGCTTTTTCACTTGCCAACAGTCTGCTACACTTTGAAGTATAACTCGAATGGAATGAAATTGAGTGTTAAACTTTATAAGACAAAATTGAACACAAAATTTGCCATAACTTAAAAATGCTGATTTGTAGTATTTAGTCAAACAGTTTCTGAGATATAGAATGCCGAATCTTGCCATAGATTTCTTTGCGGCCCTTCATGTGTTAAGATTGCTTGTCAATTCAATTTCCAGATTTCCATTTTTTTAACAATATTAGTTTGTATTCACAGTTCAATTAAAAATCACAAATAAAAGTGACATTTGAGTTTTTTGTTTTATATGAAAAAGCCAAATTTTATTTTGAAAACAATCATCCACGGAATTTTCATTAGAGAATTAATCTTTATGAAAAATATTTGCTGTTGAAGAAACATCTTCACCTAAAAAATCTTCACAAATTTCTATATTTTCCCAGTGTTTTGTTCAACATTATAAACCCATTGAGGACCCCAAAATTCGGCATTTTATGTTTCAGAAATCAATAAACAAAATCTGTGAAGTTTTGTGTTCAATTTTGTAGAATGAGATTTCATTATTAGATTCATAACATTTGAATTATTCTTCTTAATGGAGCATACTAGCGACCAGCGAAAAAACGAGATATCTCGTATTTGGTCCGCAATGTGTTAATATTGCAGTTTTTTTTGAAGAAAAATTTCATACTAAAATCATTTATTTGGTTCAAGTTTGCATCAAGAAAATTTGATACAAAAATCCGATGATTTTTATTCTTTGCTTTTTTAACTTTTATCAATGGTTGAAATCTTTAAATTTGAATAATTGTTTGGAAGATTGGGATTATTTGTTGATTTGAGTATAGAATGTTGTTTTTTTTTTAGAAAAGGAAGACTCTTCTAAAAAGCCTATTTTATGCTCAAATCAACAAAGTTTGATCTACAGACTCTTAAAAAAATTCAAAGATTTAAACCATCGATGAAAGCGATCTTAGGTCACCTTTTAGATTTAAGACCGATTTTCTAAAGCTAAGATTTAATACGAAAACTTTTAATGTCGAAGTACTTAAAAATGAATAATCATTAAAACAAACTAATTTGTTTTTTTTTTTTGTATTCGTGAATTGTTGGGCAAAAAATCATAGCTGAAAATCAGTCACCAGACCCCCCCTCCCCCATGAGTCAGTTCTTCCTACGGCCCTGGGCTAACAGATGTAATTTTTTGGAAACCTAAACTTGATGTGGTTCGATTATTGCACTGAGTATTAAAATCTTTTTTTTATTTTTCACCAGTCTCTCTTAAATGTATTGAAATAGAATAAACAAATCTTAAGCGATAGAATGGGCACAAAATTTGAATTCAGCAGATTGTATTTTTTGTGTAAAAGAGAGAAAACTTTTGCTCATATTGTCACGCTCCTGGTGGACGGACTTGGAAGTTCTTGGCACCTACTTGTCCGAAATTTTTTTAGTTTCACGTATGTATTTTTGACATTCGGCAAATCGACTGTACTTTATAAACAATCAACATGGAAGCTGAAAGAAGGGAAAAAATGTGCACATTTATTTGGAAGATCTATTGTGGTCTGTATCTAGGCTAGCTAAACAGCTAAAATTGACGAAACACTGACGACGAATCGAAAGTCTCAAGCAAATCGTTGGAGTGTCGACCGGAAACTGCGTGGTAAGATTTTGAAGACAATAAAGAGGCATTTCGATTTGTCAGACCGCGATTTGGCCAGAAAATGGAATGAAGTTTTATTGGGCTTGCAAACAGCTTAATCGGGTCATAATACAGAATAGTGTGGCCAATATCCGCGCTTGGAAGCCGAAAATTTATGATTTAGTAGAACATTTGCAGCTGTAACAAAAAAACTCGTTACAAATAAGACAACGACGGCTTTCCGGGAAGCTTTTTCCGATTTGCAGTCTTGTTTTTAGCAAAAAAATATGAAGGTTTCCAACGTTTCGATCCTTGTTGGATCTTCTTCAAGGAATAAAATAGTGTTAGTTCTGCTGATCAAAATTTATGCTTTCTTACCGAAAAAATGCCGTTTTCTTGTGAGTGTCGTCTCGGCTGGTTGTGTATAGGTAGCTGTTTTTTGATCTGTTTTCCAAATAAATTAATTTATTTCGTGTTTTTAGATAGAAGGTGAAGTGTATCGACTTATTGCGTACAGATGTTTGCGGATAAAAGCCCGTTTGTCTCGTGTTTTTGAGATTAATTTTTCACAGCATCAAACTTTTAGTACATTCTTCACTTAACACTTATTTAGTTTTGATAAAAAATCAGCTGTTGTGTATGTTTGTTGATGGTGTAGTTTTTGGTAATTTTTTATAATGTGGCAGTTCGCTTATTTTTCTGAGTAATTGGAAAGTGTTTGGATGTGTTCAGTGTATTTCTTCATTTTAACTGTGTTTTTAGTTGTTTTCATGTGGCAGCTTCCTAATAGCTTTATTTTTTTCCTGGTTGTTTCCCCTGTAAGTAGATAATTCTGGCTCCTTCGATGTCGAAAAGGTGGTGCGTGGTGATCTCGTGATCCAGAAGTGCAGTTTGTTGACTCAGCTATGACGTCTGAACTATACCAAAAAGAGTGTCTCCAAAAACGAATTTTACCATTCATTCGAACCCATGACCATTCCGTAATGTTTTGGCCAGATTTGGAGGCTGTCATTACAGCAAAGTCGTTCAATAATGGTATGCAGAGAAACAGGTCCAATTTATAAAAAAAAAAACCATACACAATCATCATAGCACAGTGAAAACTTATAAAAAATATCATTTTGTCCATGCTGTTCAGCGTTTGCAAAGTAATCCAATGTGATGAGGGACACCTTTTTCCTTCATTTTCATCATGATTCAAGAGATCTCGTATCATTATAGTTTTGGACTCTAGAATACCAATTTGAAAACATGCGATAATGCCAAGTTAATTTTCTCTCCCAGAAACTATTTGTATATAATACTGATGGATCAGCATCGTGATTTGATTGGACTGGCTGCGGGGGACCTGGCAAACAGTTTCCATAATAACGGTGATCCCCGTCAAAGATAGGCGCTCTGCCACTTTCGTTTCCTTGCACCTTAATAGTCCAAGGAAATATGAAACCGTAGCTGCAAATGCCTCGATAAGCTACCCGGGTTCGAGCATCCAACTAGTGGGTCCAATACCGTAATTTAAATTAAAGTAATCAATATTCTGACACGTTACTATTAGCCAGTTGCCACTCTGAATGGTCTACGGTGCGGTGCGGTGGCGGATAAAAAATACACACGTGACCGGAGATTGTAACAAGAAGTCTGTCGAGCTAAAAGGAGGGCCTATCGAGCTCTGTAAGGTCCATCGCACCCGGGCGCCATTATCTTGCATCTGTCTGTCTGATCAGCCCGAACCTTAACACAACTGGCTCCTCAACTAGGAACGGGGCACCTTCCAACTTAATATCCAGCAAAACATCAGTTCAGCCTTCAAATCGCGGAACGCAATCTCAATGATCAATCGGGCACTTTCCACTGTTTCTCGACTCGATACAGCTGACTGTTTATCTGACTGGACTGGCGCAAAGTGGCTGAGCATTTTTCCGGATGATATCTACTCATTAGAAGAAATGGCCAGGCGTCCTGTTCCTTTCGAAGGCTTATTTAAGCGGATCGGAACCGAAACACCATTAACTTTGGTGAGGGTGACTGAAATTTATTTCAGTGTTTGAAGACAAACTTATATGAAAGTAATCTTGAGGCCTTACTTGTTGTACATACTACTGTCATCATATTTACCGGAAGTAAATACTCGGTAACTGCACTACCAAATGTTTACAAATATTGATTGAAGATGTAGAACAGTTTAACGTTAAAAAACTTACTGCCATTTCATAATTACTGAAAAGTTCATATTTGGTGGGTTTATTTTTGTCAAATATTTTACAATATAATTGAACTGACGGTCGATGGCCATCAACTAACAATATAAATTGAAAACATTGATGTTTCATCGATGAACCGGGCACCCAATAACTAGATTCCGTCACGTTGAGCACGGCTCCTCAGAATACTAATTTGCACTGGGAATGTTTTTGTAATAACCACATCTTTTCTGACGTTGTTGTTAGATTGAAGCTTGTTTTTAATTAAAGAAAATGGAAGACGATGGGTGGTATAAGGTTCATCTGCTTTGATTTAAGATTATTAATTTGAGCAGAAATTGAGTAATTTGGTCTAAAACTTGCAAAATAAGGTTGTTCTTTTTTGTATAGTAAACGAAAAAAATTGAATTTTGATTTTGATGAATTTTTATAACCTGGGAAAATTGGAGAAAAATCTGAATTAAAGCATGGAACACTACAAATCTGGACGCACTGTTAATTATACCATAGCGCTCCTAGTTGTCGGATCTAGAATTTTTTGACAGTTCTTTGTTCGGAAATGTTTCCTCTATCAGTGCTGAAAATTTCATTACGATTCGTTTTATTCCAAAAAAGTTACACGTGATGGAAGCCGCGAGACGAAAATTAATTTTGGACACTCAAGTCAAAAACCCTGGATCTGGATCTCTGGACTGGATCTCGAATGAGGAACTGCATCGCCGGTGTCATCAAAGGGCGCTAGAAATCGAGATTCGGGAACGTAAGTGGAGATGGATTGGGCACACGCTGCGAAGAGATGAAAACGAGATTTGCAGAGAGGCGCTAGATTGGAATCCAGAAGGTCATCGAAGAAGAGGCATACCCAGAAACTCGTGGCGGCGAAGCCTAGCCGCTGAAATCCGAACTGTCGACGAGAATCTTGACTGGGACCAAGTGAAGACGCTGGCTCCGGATCGTCAACAGTGGAGGTCTTTTACCACGGCCCTATGCACCGGAGGATCGGCGCGGGATCATTAAGTTAAGTAATTAAGTCAAAAACCCGACGTGGTCGGGTGCAAAAATCGCGAAATTGTTAAAAATGGTCAAATCAACCGTGTGAAGCGTTCTCAAACGTTTCCGTGAGATGCATACTATCGATCGGTAGGTTCATACCAAGCGTCATAGTGGCATTAAGGATCGGAAACTGCATTTGAAGCTGTTGAGAATGATCAAGGCAAACACAGGGTAGTCGGACTACGACATCGCCAAGAAATTCAACGCCGGCCGGACCACCGTCAGAAGGATTCGTCTGGACGAAGGCATATGATCCAATCGGACCAGTAAGCAACCAAACCGGACATTGAAGCAGAATTTAGTAGCCAAAGGACGTGCCCGGAAGTTATACAAGAAGATTCCAACGAAGTTCGACGGATGCATCCTCATGAATGACGAAACGAACGTGAAGATGGATTTTGGGCAGCTTCCTGGCCAAAAATTTTATAAAGCCACTGCAGTGGTGCACTGCACTGGTCATGGTGATGTCCCCGGCAAGTTCGAATTCGTTTTTGCCAATAAATTTGCAAGAAAGTGTTTGATCTGGCAAGGTATTTGCAGCTGCGGACGAAAAACTCCGGTTTTTTTTGTGAAAAACAAGACCATGGACTCCGAAATGTACAAGGAGGAATGCCTGAAAAACTCTTTTTTTTCGTACATTAGATCTCACAAAGGACCAGTTAAGTTTTCGCAAGATTTGGCAAGCTGCCACTACAGCAAAGAGGTACTACAGTGGTACCGGGCCAACGGGTGAATTTTGTCGAAAAGAGCATCAACCCTCCCAACTGCCCTCAATTCCACCCTATCGAAAAATTTTGGGTAATTGTCAAGCAGAAGATGAAGAAGAATGGTCGGACGACTCTGGATGGAACAGAGATGAAGAGATTGTGGAACAAAATGGCCGCTGAGGTCAGCGAATAGGGTGTCCAAACTATAGTGAGTGATACTCGACGAAAAGTTCGAAATTTCATCGAAATAACATCGGAATATTTTTTTTATTATTTTTTCTTTAAAGTGCAATAAAAACCCTACATTTTGATTACAATACATTTTCATTTTGTTTACATAGCTCCGAGATAGACCCGTTCAATGCGTCCAGATTTGTAGAGATCCATGCTTTAGTTGTAATGAACCTTCTAAAAACAAACTGAGCTACAAACACAGTTTGTCTGTTGCCTACAGACTCGGAAACTGCTGAACCGATTTGCGTGAAACTTGGCAGGTGAGGGTATTGAAGGTAGGGGAAGGTTCCTATTATAGTTTTAGACCCCTCTCTCTCTCTCATGCAGGGGGGAGAGGCCTCCCAAACAAAAGACAAATGTTCGCATAGCTCGAGAACCAATCAAGAAAATGGTATCAAATTTGGTATGTGGTGGTATTTGAGTAAGAGGAATGTTGCTACGAATATAAGGTACCCCTCCCTCCTTTCAGTGGGGAGATAGGAAGGGGGGAGGGGGCCTACCATACAACTTTTTCATAACTCGAGAACAAATCAAGATATTAGAACCAAGTTTGGAATGGGAGGGCATTGGAACAAAAGAAATGTTTCTATGGTTATTTTTGACCCCTCCCTTTTTCAGAGGGGATATAGACAGGGAGGAGGGGGGAATTTTTCACATTTTTTATTGCATAACTTGAGAATTATTTGAGCAAATGAAACCAAGTTTGGCTTTGAGGTGTATTTGTGTACGAGAAAGGGTTCTATGAATATCTGATACTCTTCTCTTCTTTTTGTGGAGAGATAGAAAAGGGGGGAGGGAACTCCTTAATATTTTTTAGCATAATTGGAAACTTTTGCATATGGATTCAAATTTGGCATGAGAAAATATTTGAATACGACAAATGTCTCTATAATATTTTGAGAACCCTCTGTTCTTCCTGTGGGAAAATTTTAAGGTAGGAGGGTGCACTCATACATTTTTTTTACATAACTCGAGAACTAATCCAGCAAATGAAACCAAATTTCGCTTGGTAAGGTATATGAGTAGTTACGAGGATTGTTTCTATGAATATTTGGTACTACTGCCTCCTTTCAGTAGGGCGATTTGAAGGAGAGAACTCGCATAACTCGAAAACTGATCGAGCAAATGGTACCTAATTTGATACGGAAGGGCATTTGGAATCGATGAAAGGTAATAAACTTATTCAAGACTCCTTTCTATTTCAATTGGGTTTACAGTAAGAGAAGAGAGGAGCTTACATAAATTTTTTTTGCATAAATTTATCAAACAAATGGAACCAAATATGACACTGGAAATCATTTGGGTACGAGAAGTGGTTCTTTGATTATTTCCCAGTGAGGACATAAAAAATGGGGAGGGCTCCAATACAATTTTCTTGGTATAGAAGTGATCAAGCAAAAAAATCAAATTGGACCTGGGAAGGTATTTGAGTACAAGGTAGGGGTGAGGGACGGAGGGGGTTTCGTATAAATGTTGATTGCTTAAAACTTATCAACCAATATAACCAAAAATTGATATTAAAGTTTTTTATTACGAAAAAAATGGATTCTTCCAGGTTTTGCGGAAGGGGAAGGGGAAAGGAGGGCTTCACAAAAGTTTTTGGGCATAAACCGAGCACAAAAACAAAATTTAAATCATTTCTAAAATTTAATTTATTTTTGAAAGGTGTTGCAACGCACACCGGGTCAACCAGTGCTCTATAAAATCTCGGCATACTAACGGTTGTGATAATTTTGAAAAAAAATCTTGAACAACTGCTACAAAAATTCTTACTAGAAAATTCATATTTTTATATCTATTTTATCGGTTTTTTTCATTGCCTAAAAGAGCAGTTTACTGTAGGCCCGTTATTTATTTCAAATTTTTTTAAACATATTTGCGGTAAACTTAAAAGCGCAAGTTAATTTAAGCGTGTAACAAAAATTCAAAATGTGAAAACAATATTGAATTTCTTTACAGATTCATCTATACCTATATATAAAAAGCAATTATCTGTATGTTTGTTTGTTTGTTTGTTTGTTTGTTTGTCCTCTATAGACTCAGCCGTCTTAAGAGCTAGAGATCTGAAATTTGGCATGGATGCTCATTAGGACCAGGAATGATGAAAAATGTTTTAGATTTTTGGACGAACCCTTCTGAAGGGGGTCGTCCATACAAGACAAATATTGTTTTCACGTTATTGACGTTATTTTCCGTCGGATTGTGATGAAAATTTGCACATGAGTGATTTTAGAGACGAGCAATCGATTACAGTTATCAAATTTAGGGTCAGGGGTCGACCAAAGGGGTCGTCCATATCAACTGATTAATGTTTTTGCGATATTGGCGTTATTATACACCGGATTGTGATGAAAATTTGCACATGAGTGTTTTGAGAGATGAACAAGCGATTTCAAGTTTGGAATTGCGGATCAGAAGTCGACTGTAGGAGTCGTCCATACCCAACTTTAATGTTTTTGCGATTTTGACGTTATTCTACATTGGATTGAGATGAAAATTTCCGCATAGGAGTTTTGAGGGACGCTCTTTTGCTTTCAGGTTTCAAATCTTGAATCAGGGGTCGGCAAAAGGGGTTATTATCTGTTCGCTTTTTTTACGATATTCTTTTGATTGAGCATAGAATTGTAATGAAAATTGACACATGGGAGTTTAACAGAAAAGATAATTGATTTCAGGTGTCAAGTTTTGAATCGTGGTAAAAAAAGGCCGTCCATATTAGTTGCTCACTGTTTTCGCGATATTGTCGTGATCATGCATCGGATTGAGATGAAAATGTTCAGATGAGGGTTATAAACTATGAGCAATTGACTCCAGGTAGCATGTTCCGTGTCAAGGGTCGGTGAAAGGGGCGTCTATATTCACTGATCACTGTTTTCAAGTTCCTGACGTTATTTTACATATAATTTGAAAAGAAAAAATGGCACAAGGGAGTTTTGTGAAACGTTAAATTGGTTTCAATTATCGAATTTCGGGCCATGGGACAGAAAAAGAGGGTTTCATTGAAAGTTCAGTGTTTTGTGCAATAATTTTGATGGAGACAGTTAATTGATACCAGTTTAATTGTGAAGGTCAAGCAAAAGAGTCGTGCACACAAACAAATAGTACATGTTTCTTCCATAATGTCTAAATTTTGCAACCGATCGAGAAGAAAACACTCTCACATAAATTTTAATAAAAAGCCAATCAACCGTTTAATTTGAATTTCAAGTAATAGTAATAGTAGCGACTTTAAACACTGTTGAATTTTTTCCCCAAAACTGTCGAAAGAATGTTTCGAATTCATTTTCTAAACTCATTTTGACGTACCAATGATTTAAAGCGAAACGAAGTTCGTACGGGATCAGCTAGTATCCAATAAATTTAAGCTTTCTGATTTGTTTTTTTTTTATATTTGAATTGAATATGACTCATTTGTTTTAAAAGTTATTAATGAAAACCAAGTTCCGGAACAGAATTATTTGTAAATGAAAATAATATGATAAGTAGGTTTTATAAGCAAAGTACATACAGAACTTAAGAAGTTAAAATGGCTTGCCTAGGTTTTATAATTTGCTCTACAGAGCCTACTGCAGAAGGACCTTTTTGTGCTACTAAGTGTTGTATTGGAACGTGGTTTTATAGCTTGAATTCATAATTCGACTGGAGTGTATTAAAAAACCCGAATTGTTACTTGGGTTCTAACATACTATTTGGCTCCATCCTGAGCTACTAAGGAACTTTTTGATTCCATTCGGAACTTCTTTGGAACTTCTATGTTAATTGAATTCCGTTGAGAGTTTTATACATTCTCTTGAAAACTTTTCAAAGTTGTTCTTGGATTATTCGGAAAAACAAAGCCCGTTATACTAAGGTTGCCAGAACTTTTTCAGCACGTATCCGGCCCGGACAAACCGAGCAATTTTTATATAAAAACCAGGCAAAATCCGGACATTCGATTTTAAATTGACAACCATAAATCCGGGCAATATCCGGGCAAATATTGTCAAAACCCAGAAATTCCTCAACAAGTATCAAAAAAAAAAAATTAAAAAAATATTTTTTTCATCATAACTCATCGATAGATTTTGAACTGTATTTGAGTCTTTTCATGATTATTTTTTTAAACTTGCTCGAAAAATTTCGTTTTAAAGGTGTTTATGGTTTTTTTTTTGTTTAATTTGCCAAATAAAGTGAATAAATCCGGGCATTTTTCAATGAAATTCGGGCCACCAGGCCGGGCCGGACTGTTCTCAACTTTTGTATTAAATATCCGGGCAAACCCGGATAAAACCGGGCCATCTGGCAGCCTTACGTTTTACCAAGCATCCAAAAGTTTGGATATCACTTAAGGAACGAACTCAACGCCTCAACCTGTATATGACGCTTATTAGACCGATTGTTCTCTACGGGCACGAGACATGGATATTGCTCGAGGAGGACCTGCGTACACTCGGAGTATTCGAGCGACGAGTGTTAAGAACCATCTTTGGCGGCGTACAGGAGGACGGAGTGTGGAGGCGAAGGATGAACCACGAGCTCGCGCGACTCTACGGCGAACCCAATATCCAGAAGGTGGTGAAAGCTGGCCGGATACGCTGGGTGGGACATGTTGCGAGAATGCCGGACGACTGCAAAACAGGTGTTCGCTACGAATCCGATAGGAACAAGACGAGCCGGGGCGCAACGAGCGAGGTGGTTAGACGAAGTGGAGCGTGATCTGGCGAACGTTGGGTGCCCGAGGAATTGGAGAACGGTTGCTGTAAAAAAGTTCAGCCACAAATCAAAAAAAGCTTGCTAGTTGGTTTGAAGAAAAACAATCTAAAAGATCCATTTCAGTAGCTTTAGATACATAATTTGATTTAAAGTTTTGATGTTATGTTTTGTGTGTGGTGTATAGCTTTCAGATTATTATATGCTAGTTCAAAATAAGTCGTTCATTCAAGCACAGAAATAAAATTTCCTGATCCATTTTTTCTCCCTAAAATCTAGATAGTGGTGGTTCGATTCCCACGAATGGGACGCGAGAGTGTGACCGAGAAACCGGAAAATCGCACATTTGCTGACGCGTGAGTGCGGCGCGTAACTGCTCACCGAGACCCATCAAAATCGGACCCACTCGGGCGATTAGTCGCGCAACCACCGAAGGCGCACACGCTTCAAAAGTCAAAATCTGCCTACAATTTCCGAGAGGGAAACTAACCAAATTGTTACAACTTACACCATATAATCACATTTTGGAACGCCAATCCAAAGCGTTTTTTTTTCTCTTATGCTCTAATCTTGCAGCGATGACTGAAATGTCACTTTTACGATAGTTTCATGATCGCTATTTTTTGCTCGCTGTGTGGACTTTCTGTGGATTTTTTTTACTCTTTCGAACTGGGTAGGTTGGTTTCCATTAGACTGCTGCTGGCCGGTTGGAATCGCTTCGTCACAGCTGCAGCTGGTTTCGCATTTCTCTGGCTCCGAAACCTAATTGCTACCGTTTATTTGCGCTATCTGACTGACCCTTTGGTCGTGAAATGGTTCCGCGGTTGTTGATTTTTTGCCTGATGGTTGATCCTCGGCGAATGTTGATCCGGTAGACCAGATTTCGGAAACCGGGGGTGCCCACAAGTCTAAACGTTTCCAAACTCAATCGAAATCTCAAAATTTACGGGGTTATTTTTTGCTTCCTATCCTATCTCTTGCGCGTTTTCATGAGCTTGCCTGCGACTCAACAAACGCAGTGGAGCTTTGAGTTAGTTACGCAAGTCAGTTTTATATTTTCCGAAAATTATACCCTGCTGTTTGGGTTTGGACTAGATATTCACATGGACTTTGATTTACTTTCGCTTCTTTGCTTGAACTCGAGACTCTGTAGGGCCTCTGGATTGGCTCGTCGTTCGGTGAGAAAAGTGAAATAGTAGAGCGCTCCCTTTTTACAGCCACTTCAAAACACTTGTACCCCGAAAGCCAAAGTCTTGCGCTCTAGGCCGAAGCGAAGCGCGTAAGATGATGAACGGTTCCGATGGATTTTTACGCCCCAAGGGCTACCCCGGTCCTTGAGATCCAATATATCATTTTTATTATTCAATAAAATGATGCTTCTCGAGCCCCCCCGGGAGGTTTTGTACGATGCCGATGATGCAAGATCGTCAAATTAACATCAACCACCTTCTCTCTATCACTGTTGGATGATTTAGATTTATGTTTTTCGACCGAGAGAGGGAATCGTACCAGATCACAACAACGCTTTGTAATTCGTAACATGTTGAGCACATAATTGAACGCAACTTTAACATCGTACCCAATACCGAAGACAAGACAAGCATTCGCTTTTAAACATTTTTTGGGTCAACCTGCAACCATCAGCTTGGAACGATTACGAGGTGAGACACCTTTTTCCAATAAGTACCAAAGGATGACACTACGGAAAAACCTTCCCATCAAGTTACATTACTTACTACCAGACCAAGCCCATTACCGAACATCACAACTCACGTCGTGAAGGTACCCGACACGGATTGCGCAAATTTTCCTAGATGCAAAACGACTTTCGTTGATGCCTAACGTGACACATCTACAATTTTCTAGCGCGTCACTTCTTATTGTTTTCCGAGATTTAATGTCGCTTTTCCTGTTACCTCGAGCTTCGAATTACGGAACAGTCATTTTGCTTTCATTGGTTACGCAACTATAGACTGTTGCCCCCAAGCGCTTTTGAGGTCGGAAAAGATTCTTTGTTGAAACTGAACTGATGAACTTTTTTTATTTTGTTGATAAAATAATAGTCACAATAACCTATACTGCCCCTGTTCGCATATGAGTCCCATGTGCATTTTCATCGTTTTTGAGTTATCGATGGAAAACGCTTCTTTGTGCTCCTATTAACCTATAAAACAAGTTTTTGTTAGAAGTTTGTTCCCAAAATTTTGAAAAAAAAATATGACCCCTGATGTATCCCATGTGAAAAATATTCGCATATGAGTCCCATGACCAAAATTCAGCACCAGAGCTTACAATTGAAGGAAACGAGAGATAGAAAATGAAGTAAATCAATAATTAAATGCTTAAAACATAAATTTACATAACAATTTAGCGTATAGTAGCAAAATGATTCGGAAGAAATCTGGTTCTTAGTCACAAAAAAACATTGATAAGTAACTGGTAACCAAAATTATTTTTTCGACAAAAATCAACCGAAGAACAACGATCAATAGATCAGTCTTCGAACAGGATGGTTCCTTCGTGGGTAATTTCGACGATCAAATGTGTGATCGGGTGGGTGGTACTTGAAGTGTTGTTCCGATAACAAAATAACAAACTTTGTTCTATATGCACAACATTATCAACATCACCGTTTTCGTTTATTATCTAGGAAAATGTTCCCGGAAGAAATCTCCTTCTTTGTCTTGAATCCAGAAGACTTTTGTTCGGTGTTATCTACTTATCCGTAACACACATTGAATTTAATGATGATTTTGTCTGATAAATTCGCTGCAATTTCACTCGAATGAAAAAAAAGTTATGTACAAACACTCGAAAAATCATCCCCCTTGGCGAAAAAACCATGGTTGAAATCAGTTTGGAATCAAGATCTTCCGATAACTTTCTTCTGTCATCAAAAAGAATGGTAAATAGATAAATGAAAAAAAATATGTTAGAAAAGAACTTGCCACTTGCCGATAACTTTAGCACCAGAGACTCATTTGCGAATAATCTCTGTTCGATTATTAGTCACATTAGTGTTTTATTGAAATTTCTCCGTAATTGTTAGCTCAAAAGTAAACAAAAGTATTCTTTGAAAAGTTTTTTTTATCTCAAGTATTGATAGGTTTTGCCAACAAATGATGCATACAATTGTTTTTATGAAAACAAGTTTCAAACTTTACAAGCGTTTTTCTCGGTTTGCAGTTTTTACACATGGGACTCAAATGCGAATAGGGGCAGTATAGGAGAGAATGAGGATACTAGATCCCTGGGGAAAGGGGTGGGAGGGGGGTGGGGTACTTGATTCCTTCGCTATATCTCGAAACCGGATAGTCTTGTTCTAGAAATACGTTCTAAATAGTGTACTTGTAACAGTGTTTTGTAAAAAAAAACAATGCTGTTATCTCAACAAACATTTTAGATTTAATGTTTTGGGTTATTGATCTTTTCTTGAAAAATTTCACAAGATGTGAATTAAAGATATTTTTACACTCTAAAAGGTTTTTCACATGAAAAAACTATAATAAAAATATTTATTCCTAGATATTAATCGTTAGAATAATATAATATGAACTTCATAATGTCATATTTTCAAAGCAGAAGTAAACACTCATTTTTTTTTTAGAAAAAAATCTTCCAAAATGTATGTTATGGGCTTGATTGATCCCTAGAGTAGAAAATTAGATATCTTTCTTCTGAAAGGCTCGTGATCATTGTTTACCACGAAATTTCTAATATCTGTCCCATAACTAATGTATATCCAGTAATTATCTGTTAAATAGGAATCGAAATACTGAATTTCTCTAAAAACAAGAACATTGCGCTTTAAAGTATGCAATAGCGATAGGGTTGTGGACAAACTTTATGAATTCAATTTGTATGATACCGTCAACTGGGGCAACGTGCAAAAATTTTCATCTTCAATGGTTTCTAAAATCTTAATGCTTACAGATAATCATACCTCTTGTACATAAAAAGTTTTAAGGTTTTGGGGATACCAAATTGACGTAGTCAGAAAAAAATTATTGATTTTACCAGTTATTTTAAAATTTTCAAAAATATGTGATTTTCACCCTACTATGAAAAAGGGGTATGTTGCAACAAACTCTGTAATCAATGAAAAATCAAATGAAAACGTTTGAAAATTTAAAGTTTTTGATACATTTGCGATGTCATAATGCAAAAGCACCAATTGCAGTAATTTTTGGTTTTGTTCGATGAAAAATTATACATTTTTTCTGTAAGAAAAAAGTGTTCACCTGCTGCATACATTTAGGGGAAAAAAATGCTACAAAATATTATATTATCTTAAATCATGTAAATAAATCTTAGGATGGATGAAATTGTAATGTTAACAAACGCATGATGCAAAATTATCATATCCTAGCATATGGAAACGCGATCTATTAGCTTTAGTTCTGATTTGCATTTTGTTGCATTTTGCCCCAGACAGCTAACTGAATTATAAAAACATTTATTTAAAAAAAAATGGAGATTGCCCGAAAAATATTTATACACCAACAGTGTTGGTATAGGAGAATGAAAGCAATATGAAGTTTTTAGGTGATATCATTAAGCCAATCCGTCATACGAGGTAAAGTTTTTTACGGCTTCGAAAAATGTAAAAATTTGTACATCTATTGCTCGATTTTTAAATTTTTTTATGAGAATCAAAAACTTTAAAAAACTCTTTCACGATGTTAAATACTATTTCATCATCAATTTGTTATCATTCAATGATAACTTTATAACAGTATATTGAAATAAAAATTTAATGATAGTTGTGGTATACAAATGTTGCATCTAACCCAGCTTTTGCATGCTGCCCCGTTTGACGGCACTTACAAACTGTGAAATTAAAACTAATATGGCATAAAATAGTCAACGGACCTTTTATCTTCGGATTTTGCTAGATTTTTGCTAGAGTCATAGCACTTTGAATTAAGGATCAAGTCTTCTTTAGTAAAGGATCAAGTATCCTTTAACTTTAATTCTTCTAGTTCATCTTAGGGTTCGTGTATCATTCTAACTTGGTGAGCATATAATCTTGAAATTACACGGTTTCCGAAAATGCAAGTTACTAAATTTTTCCAAAAAGATATGATGAAAATAAGAAAAGGGGATCAAGTATCCCCGATCTCCACTATAGAATTATGTAGATTTTGTTCTGGATGAACAAAAAAAAGTTTTTCATCAATAATTTAGGTATTTATCAACCACTTTTTTTTAACATTTTAAGAGGAGAAATCACCGTGAATTTGTTTTTTATGAAATGAATTTGCGGCTTTATCGGTGAGGGTTAAAGAGTTGAAATGAAAGACGGATAGAAGAACAGAAGAAAATTCTAAGGTGGTGAAAAGAGCGAAGAGCATTTGAAATAGAAGCTTGACCACATGCTAAATTCTTTGTCCTGCATCAATTAACTGTATTGAAGAAGTAGTACCCAATAGAGAAGGAACTACATTTTTCGATACAGTTAATTATGGATGGTTCGACCGCCATGTGAGTGTGCACATGTGCCGAACGGACCACATGTGCACACTCACATGGCGGTCGAACCATCCATAATTAACTGTATCGAAAAATGTAGTGTCTTCTCTATTGGGTACTACTTCTTCAATACAGTTAATTGATGCAGGACAAAGAATTTAGCATGTGGTCAAGCTTCTATTTCAAATGCTCTTCGCTCTTTTCACCACCTTAGAATTTTCTTCTGTTCTTCTATCCGTCTTTCATTTCAACTCTTTAACCCTCACCGATAAAGCCGCAAATTCATTTCATAAAAAACTTTTTTTTAAATTTGATTGGTTTTAACAAAACAGGTTTGAAGTCGTTATATTGAGTTTTATGATAGTTATGGCCTATCAAAATTGAAAAATAGTTTTTGACATTCTTAGACCATTCGAATGTAAGAATTTGCAACAATTTGTAAATAATTTTGATGTTTGCAATTTTGCCAATACCATGGGCTAATTTCTATTTAAGTCTAGAATATTTTTTTGTGAATATAACACTCAAAAATAACCACGTGTTTTCGAGATGTTTGGATTTTGATTAGTGTTGTTTTAAAACAACACAATTGCATTAAAGGGTTGAAGCTTTAATTATGGCAATAATTCATCTGAAGAACGCATTTCGATTAGAGTTCACATAAAACAGTCATTAAGCTTCAAAAACGGTTTCTAACCGTTTATTAACGACCATTCAGTCAGGTAGTTACCTAAAATTTACCCTTCAGAAGCTTATTTCAAAAACTTATTTTTTGTAGTCTTATTGAAATGGGACATTGGGATGAAATATTTTTTAGCATTAAAGCTTCATGAAAGACTATAATAAAAAAAATCCGCAGATAGAGGCTTAGGAACTTGTTGCAAAACTTTTTTTTCAGGAATTTTCATGATCTTGGAGGATTCATTGGGTTTTCATGATCCTTCGAAACCAAATTCCTCGTTATTCCATACAAGTTTTAGGCTTATAAAGCCATCTCTTTCCTTGGTCCAATCCCCTAAATTTAGAATTAGACTTTGTGCTTGGCCTGCGATATAGGTCGTGAACCTGCGGCTTGGGAGCCCCGTGCTGCTCTTTAGATGTAAAGCTGCGGCTCCTCAGCCCAATACGCGAATATAATTAAGTTTTTTTTTTTGAATAATGTATTAAGAAATCGTGAGTCTTGCGACCTGAAACTAAGCAGTATGCAAAACTGCGATCTTTTTGGCCCGAGTCGATTTTTTAGTTTTTCTCATGTCCAGAACAAAAACTTTTAAAAGTGCATTCGCTGTAAAAACAAGCCGAATAAGATTTTATTGTAGCCTAATGTATTTTTTTTTATTTTTTACTGTTTTTTATGTATCAACATAGAGATCAAAGTTAGAGACTTAGTTTTTCTTTAATCTTAAATGCTTTATGTTGTTTTAAGACAACGCAAACTAAAATCAAATTATGTACCTCCAAAAAGTATATATATTTTTGAATCATTTGAACACAAAAGTTGAGATGTAGCCAACAGAAAAATCAAAGTTTATCATTAAAACAACGTAGGCCTCACCAAGTTTCTATTTCTTAAACTCCCAATAATCTTTCTGCCCTGTTGGACAAATATTTAGTTGAAATTTCTAAGATCTTAAATGAATCAATCAATCATTTCGTGAAATATTTTCGTAAAATATTTTCAGAAACGATTATTTAAATGTATCTGAACATATATATTAATATCTCAACACAAAAATGCTTAAAGGGTAATACATTAAACTCAAATTCTGAATTTAATAAAGAATAACAGATAAAAATTTGACAGCTTCTCAATCTCGAATAAGCATCTACAATCAATAAAAATTAGAATTCTGAAACTCTGTTTGAAAACTAAATCACAGACTTAATACTTGTTATCGAAAACTAAATTCACGTCTATCCCCAGAAGCTTTATAGCTAATAACTTCAATTATACAAAATTTCAGTGACATTACAAAATTTTTGCTGAATTGAAGCATTCTTCAAAAAACCAATTTCACCCAATTTTAATTTTTGAGACACTTGTTCTTCTCAAGGCTCAGCTTTACTTTCATAAGGATTTAAATAAACTGCACAACGCAACAAAAATTATATTTTTCTGAAGTGGAATCAATTTATGACTGTAATTTGATTGTTTTGGGTACCCTGTATTCAAATAGTCAATTAATTTTTTTAGTCATATTTTGTTTTTGAAAATCGATAAAATTCATTAACGAAATTTCGGCACTTCTGGAACAAAACTGTTAAAAAACTTCACAAAAACAGGCTTAAAATCAATGATCAATATACTGCTCCACCTTTAATCCAGAATATCCAGAGCTTGAACTTTTAAAAGTATGACATTTGTGCTTGATAATTTTTAAATAATCCTAATCCTAATACCATAAACTAGGCTTGTCAGATGCTTTCAGAAAAAAGCTGGACATTTGAAAAACTCTTTAAAAATACTTAATTGTATTGACAAACTTATACGAATACCATCAACCAAAGTTGTTCAAGGAAAGTACACTGTAGTTTTTTTTAACGCGAATTGATTTTACTCAGTATTTCTTACATGAATTTTATTGACATGGGTTTTTTTTGTCATAAACACAGTTATTTTCCACAGTTCTTCCACATTAACACGTTACTTGAGAGAAATATTTCAAGTCCTACATGTAAAAAGCCGGACATATTGAGGAAAAAGCGGGACGGCGGGATATTCATCGAAATAGTGGGACATGTCCCGCTTTTGCGGGACGGATGGCAACACTAGGTTTGATAGTAAATCAGTTATCAATAATGGATTTCACTTAAAACTGACACATTTTAGAACTTCATATAACCAAAAATTATTGTGATAGCCTGAATTTGACAAAAGATTGGACTTAAGAAAGCAAAACTCTACCAAATCATCATTAAAATGTATGTATCATTCACATCATTATCACATCAAAATTAAATTATAAACACCAAAAAGTAATATCTTTTTGGTAATTATGTTTTGATAATTTGAGTTTTCAATTGAATTCTTAAAATAAGTTTTTACAATGATATGACGTGTTTATTGAAAAAAAAATCCTTCTGAAATGTTAAAAACTTAACAGATTCATCTTCATATGTTGTTTTAAATTTCAAATGAATTTACCGAATTTTATAGTACAGCTTTTTTTTCTTCAATTTTTTAATATACTTGCCGAATTTCAAAGTCAAGCTTTTTAAATTTTTTGAAATATTTTTGATTAGTTTGTCTATTTTTTCCATTTTTGAATTTTTTGTTCTAAAAACATTCAACTTTATTTTTCTTTTCTAGTAAAAAAATCACATTTTAAATCGCGATTTTTTTTTCAAATTAAAATAACAGTTATTTAAATTTCCCTAACAACTTATCATATGGCTTTGTTTTTCATCTGATTTGACATTTAATATAGAAATCATATTTTTATTAAATCGATGTTTTGCGAAATATGCGAGTTACGCTTCAAAACGATTCGTCCGCAGAGATCTTTTCGAAACAATTATTAACAATTGGCAATGCATAAGTACCACTAGACGTCCCGCAAGGTTTTTGTTCTTTCGTATCGACAAAAGAGGAACTCACTGCAAATGTGTTTCCGAATAAAGGGTGATACGGTCAAAATTTGGTCAATATCAACTTGACGTATTTCTTTCAATTTTGCATTTAAAAAACCTGAACACTCCTCATTTTGAAGGTGTGTGGGTGTGTAGAATGTTGCTCCTATTTTGATTTTGGAATTCACTCTTCAGTTGTTAAAATGCCGTCCAAGGAAGAAGAGCAGCGTATCAAAATTTTGCTCGCGCATCGCGAAAATCCGAGCTACTCGCACGCAAAGCTGGCAAAATCGCTAAAAGTTGCCAAATCAATCGTTACAAATGTAAATAAAGTGTTTGGGGAACTTTTGTCGACAGCCAGGAAGTCTGGTTCGCGGCTAAATCGAAAACCGGAAGCCGCTGAGACGACAAAAAGAGTTGCCGGTAGTTTCAAGCGAAACCCGAACCTCTCTCTCCGAGATGCCGCAAATAAGCTGGGTGTATCGTCTACAACCGTGCATCGAGCCAACAAACGAGCCGGACTATCGACTTACAAGAAGGTAGTGACTCCAAATCGCGATGATAAACAAAATACGACGGCCAAAGCGCGATCCCGGAGGCTGTACACGACGATGCTGACGAAGTTTGACTGCGTGGTAATGGACGACGAAACCTACGTCAAAGCCGACTACAAGCAGCTTCCGGGACAGGAGTTTTATACGACAAAAGGAAGGGGAAAGGTAGCAGATATTTTCAAGCACATGAAACTGTCAAAGTTCGCGAAGAAATATCTGGTTTGGCAAGCCATCTGTACTTGTGAAAAGCAGCATTTTCATAGCTTCAGGGACTGTCAACCAAGAAATTTACGTGAAAGAGTGTTTGAATAAACGTCTGCTGCCTTTCCTGAAGAAACACGGTTGTTCCGTACTGTTTTGGCCGGATTTGGCATCTTGCCATTACGGTAAAAAGGCCATGGAGTGGTACGACGCCAACAACGTGGAGGTGGTTCTCAAGGACAAGAACCCTCCCAACACGCCAGAGCTCCGCCCAATTGAGAAATACTGGGCTATTGTCGAACGGAACCTAAAGAAGACCAAAAAACTGCTAAGGACGAGCAGCAGTTCAAGGCAAACTGGCTTTCTGCGGCGAAGAAGGTGGACAAGGTGGCTGTACAAAATCTGATGGCAGGGGTCAAGCGTAAGGGCCGGC
Organism: Uranotaenia lowii; assembly: GCF_029784155.1. Taxonomy (NCBI): domain Eukaryota; kingdom Metazoa; phylum Arthropoda; class Insecta; order Diptera; family Culicidae; genus Uranotaenia; species Uranotaenia lowii. The sequence continues at coordinate 325,199,646 of NC_073693.1, forward strand.
AATTCGGATTTGGAAAAACGGAAGCCTAACTGAATATTTTTCCCGAATTTTTTACTAATTAAACTTGAAAAAAAAAATTAATTTGATTTTTTAAATAAACGATTTCACCGATTTACACGCGTTTTCCTTTGACAAAATTTTGACCGTATCACCCTTTATTTATAGCTTTTTGTTCTTATGATAGGTAGGTCAGTTATGCTTCCATGTATATTAACGAGACGAAAGTGTTGAACAAGATATTTCGCATGGTCGTATTAGATAAAAATGACATACACCGTCTTAGCACTTTTAAGCCACACAAAATGAATAAACGTGGACAACTTAAAATAAAGATTAAATATTCAGTACCAAGGCGGGAATCGTAGCCATACCATCAGTGGATCAGCGATTGCCGTCTAATCACGCTAACAGCTCGGCCACCGAGACATACTGAAGTTGGCTAAAAAAGTGCATTTTTTGTGGACATATATAGTTTTAATCCGTAAAAATTAAAAATTATGTTTTGATAAACCATTGAGAATCTTAACCCGCATCAGGGTTTTGATATCGTGAGACCTAAAAAACAACATTAATTATTGAAAATCATTACTCTGAATCTCAATACATAAAATACTTTCAAATCGGAATTATGCAACTCTAGCTTTATTATTTTAGTGATGGTGAAAATCTGCAAGACGCTCTATCCAGTCCTCCTAGTCTTCTACTTCAAAGATCAACATTTCCTATCTAGCCATCGATAGACTTCCCCGCTGGGACCGTTCGAATTGGACCTCGGCGGCCGCGTGCAGATTTGATTTATTGCCACCACAATCCCAACGCTTGGGGAGGAGACTGCTGCTGGGCATCTTGGAATACGGATTGATGTTTTGATGTCGTAATTTGTTTTCGTTTTGGGGAGGAGCCGGGTGTGGGTTTATTTTTTGTTTTCCTTCAATACAAATTCTGTTGTTATCGTTGCTCCCTCCCTCACCGTCTGCTAACGGAAGCAATCTTCCGTGGCGTTTCTCTATTTTGCAAACCATAAATTTGGCAACCATAAAAACGGTGGGTTGTCTACTGCCTATAGCTCATGAGATGAAGTCCAGCTCGTCTGGCAAGCGAAGGTTAGTCGCTTGGTCGAAATTGAAGTCTTTTGTACTGAACAGCGGGATCGATGTTAATCAATAATAATAATAAACAAACAAACATTAGTATTTGAAAGCATGAAAGTACCTATCTGGTCTCTGCATTGTGACCGAGATCATAAAACATTATTCAGTGGACCATTATTGATCCCGACCTGAGAGGTGTCTTCGGTTGTTATTGGCCACAATTAAGCAACGCATTCATTCATCAACCTGTCAATTCCGATCAGTATTGCCACCTCTCATCGCATCCGCGCGGCACACACAGAGATCACTAAAGTCCCCAATCGACAATCCCGTCACTCATGTAGATTATTTTCTGATTGCTTCCGTGGTTTGCAACTCATAGCTGTCCATCGGCAAATCAATCTTTTGCGCCATCGCATCGTCGAGAGACTTTCTCCCATCATCATCCCAATCTCAAGAGACGGCGACTGTAATTGCGAAGAAGTGGCGGTGCTGCTGCAGAAAATCCACGTGTGACTCCTCGATCACTACATTGGTTCGGGCTATGAGAGGAAAAATAATCATTTCACAATTTACTATTCCGGCATCGGAACATGAGCTTAAGGGCGAAGGCGCTTCCCCGGGAGGGCAGCAAAAATGTCAATTTATTTCTCCCGCCATTACAATCCATTCGGCCGGGAGTCCCATCGAGTTTCAATGAGGTTAGGAAGATCTTCCCTCGACGGAACATCGGTTTTCATCCGCTACTCCCTTTGCCGTCATCATTATCGTCATCGGCCAAGTCGTAATGTAGTGTGCTTCGCATAGTTATTTACTAGTTGCAGATCACAAACCGGCAGCTAAGTCTAGCGGCTCTAATCGAATGGGATTATCCAACTTTCCGAGGCGAGATGGAAATCCATCCGCACATGCAGCCAATCCATCAGAGCAATGCGAGCGTGCCCAACCACATGAATGCCCTGGGTCCCCGGGCAGCAATGAATGGCACCGATTCCCCTTTCGTCGTCGTCGTCATCTTAGTCGTCATCAATCGGAGGAAAGGAAAAATTTAAATTGAAAAAATAAAGAGCAAATACTCAAATGGAGGTGAATAAGTAGAATAATTAACTGACATCTGATTTGATCTACCCGATGCGATGATGATGGCAGTTGGATTGCACACTAATGATCGACAATGGAGCCTCGAAATTTGATAGGCTGGCTGACTGACTGAGACTAGTGCCTCGTACCTTCATGTAATAAGCTAGCTAGCTACTCTCTAGGATTATGCAAGAGGCTACCCCGAATGACATTGTGTGCAACTTCTAGTCGTTATTTGATCGGACACGTTGACGGAATCGTGCTAGAGCGATTGTAGTACATTCCACTATATCGGAGTCATTTTCGAAATTAACATTCTTGAGACACCGGTCAAAAACCTACTAAAGGATCGTACAGTTTGATTGATTCTCAGATCGGAAAAGCAAGGCTACAAACTAAATTCCAGCTGTTTGCATGGTACCTTGCATTGCATATTATGCTTTCGCTTTTTATGACCATTTTGAGGTAGCCTAAAAACCTTCGAGGATGCTGAGTTTCAGGCATTGGTCGAGAAGGTTCCACGCCGAGAACAAAGTCAGTTGCTTCAGTAATCTAAGTAAGACTACAGAAAATTATTCAATCATATAAAAAAATTATAGTAAAAAAATTACGTCAGAGGCGTTCCCTTTGATGCTTGCGGAAGATGTTCTTACCTGGAAGTAGAAGAAAGAAAAAGGTAAAATAATAAGAACATGATTGAAAAATAATGGTAATTTGTTTGGTCAAATATGTAAATATATATACAAATAGTTGATGTTTCCAGATTGCCCGGTTTTATCCGGGTTTGCCAGGATATTTAATACAAATTTTAGGAACAGTCCAGCCCTGCCCGGGCTTTTATTGAAAAATTTACCCGAGTCAGGATTTCATTGAATAATTTGCCCGGGCCGGGATTTCATTGAAAAATGCCCGGATTTTGTCCGGATTCATTAACCTTTTTGGCAAATCTAAAAGAAAAAAAAAAACAAATTGAGCTATATTTTTTTTATGTATGCCTCCAAAACGAAATTTTTTGAGCAAGTTCTACAAAAACACTCATGAAAGGTTTTTTAGCAGCCTAAAATACGATTTTAAACCTGTCGATAGATTTTGATTTAAAAAAAAATTCTTTCCAATATTTTTTCTTGATTTTTGTTGAGTGATTTTGGGGGGGGGGGGGGTGGGGTGGGGTGTTTGATCAAATTTGCCCGGTTTTTGGTCGTCAGTTTTGAAATCAAATGCCTGGATTTTGTTAAGTTTTTATATAAAATTGCTTAGATTTGCCCATCCCGGATACGTGCTGAAATAATTCTGGCTACTTTACATACAGTACTGGAAAAAATAAAGTAAGAACTTGCTATGCTTTTCAAATGCAAGTATCTTTTTTTTCCGAACAGACTTTAGTGCCTGAGCCGATAGCAAAATGCGACCGGTATCAACAGCAAAATGATGGCAATACTTGGTGCAATTTTTTTCACGATTGCAAAGCAAGGTATCGTTAAGATTCCAAGTATTTTGATTTGACTGAAAAATTAAACTAAAATGATGCACCAAAGCAAGGCATCTTATTATTTATAGAATTCAAACCTGAAACCAGAACAACCAGTTTAGTATATTTTGAACAAAAGCAAAACTTTTTGAGTTATTTTATATATTCCAAGAATAATAAAAATGACATAAAAATTAAAGCATGTATTTTTACTGCTGTTAAAAAAAGTAATCCAAAACATACATTGATGCTTTCTTTTGAACAGAATTCGTTAGTCGGGAAAAAAACCAGGAATTTAAATTTCCTAAAATCAAAATAATATCAATAGTAATCAAAACATTTTGAATCATTTTTAAACAAAATAAAGTAAATTGAAAATGAAAACTATTTTAAAGTATTTAAAATCAAAATTAAATTTTGGAACTTTTCATTAATGCTGAAGTTAAATAACGTCTTCAAATTCATCACATGTGTTCAATACGTTCAACCGTTTTTTTTTTTTTCAATTGGTTGTAACGATTTTTTTACAAGATCTATTTATGATTGATATTGCAGTGATTTTTTCCTATTTATTCTTGACCTCAACAAAAACGAGGGAACTATTATAATAAAAAATAGTTCAGCTTAATAAATGATTCAATCAAATATACCTACTTAACCAATATTGATCACAGTCGTTTTCTCCATACAATCAAAAGGCGACAGCATCAGCATTCTCGAGCGGACAAAATGGAAGTACTTATTCGAGAAATTTGTGTAATTTGTGGTAGCGTGTGTTCCGGATAGAACTCAGTCAGGGATGCCAATTATAATAAATAAATAAAAATCCTTATCTTGCTCCATGAAAATTCTTGAAACCTCAATAAATAAAATAATATAAAAATATTTAAGCAAATATGTCCTTGCTTTTAAAAACATTTAGGATCAAAATGTGTATCAGGTTATTGTTTTTGATTATAATTTTTTAAAATGTTTTATTTTTTATCACTATATGCGCAATTGATTTGAAGATCTTAGTTGAACTAACAATTAGTTAAAATTAATAAAAAAAAACCTACTGTAGACCGTAATAAACGAAAATTTAAAAGTAATGTGTTAGTAAGAGGCACCAAAAATAGTTATATATGATAAACATTATTCAAAGAATGGGTAAGAAATTAAATTCTGAAAAAATATGCACTGCACTGCATTTAAATGTAACTAAAATATCATTTTTTTACAATTTAACCACGAATGGGGGGTTTTTTTCGAAGATTTTCAATCAAAAACTTGATATTATTTTTCACTTTTTGCTAGGTTAAAATTTAGAAATTTCAAGACAAATTGGCTAATCATTACTAAAATATGAGGTTTTTTAGACCATTATCAATGCTCTATCACAGGGGTGAGCAACCTTTTGAAGCAACGGGCCACTTTTAATTTGAAATTATTTCGGCGGGCCGCATCAAGATAAAATTTAAGTAATAATAGTTTGCAGAGCTTTACGTTATTCTTTATAACGACAAATTTTTGATAAAAAAAATGAAAAAGGATAAAACACATATATATGTGCTTGCATAAACATTTTTTATTCAATTAAAGCTGATTAAACAGTCAAAATTGATTAGGTTTATCAATAAATCTAGATAATTTTCCAATAATTCGAATGTTTTGAGTGATTTGAAATGGTTAGCAAATATTATTTTCATTCACAAAAAGGAAACATCATTTGCTTCCCTTTTATTTATTAAAATTGAAAAACTTTGTAAGTCTTTCCATGCTTCCTTAAAAGATTTGAACCGTTTTCTGAGAAAACCTCCTTTTTCGTTTGAACCAATGAGACGGTTTTTTTCGTTATCACTTAAATTTAAAATTTTCATGGAGCTTAATAATAACGATTTTTTTCTGTGCCCATTTTCGGAAAGTTATTATCCCAACTCATTTGGATTTGGTCGTGAAGCCTCAATTTTTTTCTATAAACGTGGAGTTTTTTAATTTGAAGTTTTGTATCAAATAATTGCATTGAGATGTTGAGCAAGGTGTCAAATTTATCGAAAAAAAAAATTTTCAACCGGATTATTCAATGTTACAGATTTCACAAATTTGAAATTAAATTTGGATACCTCTGGGATAGACTTTCTTAGGATGAATCATGAAAATCTTATGACTTTGGAAATGTGGATGTCAAATTTTTAAGTTAAATGACTCTTTTTTAACAATATTTTGCATGATTTGCCTATGAAATTTCTGAAAATAGCATCACACATAACACAAGTTAACAAAATGCACATTTTTCCGAGGTGGATTCAGGAGCGCTGAATCCAAATATGTATTCAATTAGTTTTTTTGTCAGCTCTAGTTTTCGAGATGACTTTAAAAAATTGGCAAAAATTTTGCTATTCAATTTACATCATTTTTCATTTGACAAAACTGTTAAACACAAAGACTTATTGACTCAATTATCAACTTTAAAATAACACTTTATTTTGAATTCTGAGAAAAAAAAGATTTGTAAATTTTTTTTTCGTTATCCAAACCTGCAAAACCCGGGAATTTATACGAAGTCTTAAAGAAAAATAAAACTAAATTCAATCTTTGATATTTTCAAAATCGTAAGTCAAATCATTTCGCAGTGTTCAAAAAACTTTCTGAAAAAATTAAAATTTTCAATATTCAATAACATTCTCTAAGGAGGTCAGAAGAAGTTGTCATCTTAATTTTTAGAATTTCTATAAATTGTAAAATTTAATTGAATCTGTGAAACAAGAATATGTTGACAATATCTGAGTCCTTGATTGAAAAAAGAGTAGTAAATTAATTGAAAATCAGCTTTTGATTGTTCTGTAGGATTATTGGTTTATCATTTAGGCAAGATCGATTTTACCCTAAATTGATCAATTTAAAAATTTCCACACGCCATATTACCGAAACTAGAAGCGCGAGGAAGAATGACCCTAACGGGTTAAACTCCTATCAAAAAGAAATAAAAGAAGCGATAGCCAAGTTATTGATATATTATGTTTTTGGTTAAGTAGGGACTGCTATTTTATGAAAATTAACAATCTGTTACAGAAAAAATCGTGAAATAAATTAAATTTGATATAAGCTTCGCGGGCCGCACAAACATGTCTCGGGCCGCGTGTTGCTCACCCCTGCTCTATCATAAATAAAAGAAAATTTTACACAGCTTGTATGCAACATGAAGGGACACAGGTAAAAACTTCTTTTCAATGATATGATGATATGATATGATATGATATTTTTTTAACGTGGTTTATGCTTAAAAATTGTTGCCGAAGTTCCCGTACATCGAATAGGCATATTTGCTCACTAATTTTATAAGGACTTAAGTAAGTTTCCAAGTGAGATCTAGCGCAACAAACTTTCTGTTGATTTCCATGCATTTATTGATTGTGGATTTGTCTAGCTTGTATGTGGGTTTGAAAAACTGGCTGGTGCGAATTTAGGATTGGATAAAGATCAAAACATAATTAAAGTAAATATTTTTATTATATATTTTTTTTCTTTTTGCAAAATCTTATAAAAGCTAAAACATCTCAAACGAAGCATGAATCCTTCCCCTATTATTTTTAGTTTAAACCAGATTTCTCAATTTTTCTTATCATTGTACGTAAATAAAAGTTAAAAATTTATTTAGACGGCATCCCTGATCAACACTTTTTGCCAGGGCGAATACAGCTACGGGTGGATGCATTTTGAGGAAAAGTAAGCAAGGGTTACCAAAAGTTTCTCAGTGGTGGAGGATGGAGACAGAGAGTTTTTTGACAGCCAGTTGTCGGATACCATGCCTATTCGATTACGATTGCCTGTCACAAGATGGTCGATTCCGTGTTTTGGTATATTAACACACCCGAAGCTGTACTCGCCCTGCGTTTTGCGATTGTCCAACAGAGGTGCCAGGTGGTTTTGTCAAAAATCAGGACACTGCGAAAAAAAATCTGAATTTTTCAGGACTGCACTACATAAACAAAGGCGAAGCACAGGTGCTGTAAATTCCTAAACCTTAGTAACCCAAGTGAGCATCTTCATAGCTCGACTGCAGTTTATGTCGAAAAACACCATTTATATATCATGCGAAACAAAGATGAAATTCCGTAAAATGGGTTTAAATAACTGAAAATTCGATTCTTATTGAGATGCTTTTTCAAATCAGGTGAATTCATGACATTTTAAACCAATTTCCAAAAATCAGGAGGTTCATTCGAAAATCAAGAATGCTGTGTGTATGGGACTGTATGAACCCAAGAGGTGTAAAAGTCTAATTAAAACAACAAAACACTCATAAAATCAGCAAAAATCCTTAAAAATCTGAACACCTGGCACCTCTGACAGAGCTCCGAAAAAAAAAACACAGTGTAATTCTTCAATTTTTGTCGCCAGATAGCGCAATTCGTGTCTCCCATTTTCTCGTTAAGTTATGTATATCGGTTATAGCATATCTGATTCAATGTTTGTGATGATAAAATTATATTTAAAAAAATATATAGAAGTATATTCACGTAAATTAAACGATTTCAACATCAGTAAAATTATATTACAGTGTTCAATTTGCTTCTATTAAGTTTAAGGAGTCATAGCAAAAAGCTGGCTTTGGTAAATATATTAGAATGGAAAAACGCTGTTTAGTGTTCCGCACAATAACGCAAATGTTCATTAAGGCCAGAATTAAGGTTTTTAGCACAATTGACTGATTACTAAAACATTTCACCAATAGGCATATATATTACATCACTGATCAACAGTTGACCTAACAAAACAATTAAAAACCGTGCACCGTGCAACCGTGCTTTAAAGTAACCATTTATGGAGGAAAATAACCGTTTCTTACTTTTGCTGAAAAACTACCAAAATGGTTATTTTAAAAAAAAAATTTCCCATGAAATTTCAATTATTACAATTGTTCTATGATTGAACAATTTTGCAACTCATCTTCGCCATTTTGAAAGTGTTTGGTTCCGTAATTGGGTGCATTTTGAAAGAAGAAAATAAATTTAACATTTTTCTCATATACCGCCACATAGAAGTAAAAATGATAAGACGAACATCTTCTGGCTGAGAAAGATAAGATTTTAATAAAATTTTAAATTCGGAATTGAATTGAACTGAAGAAGATTTTTTCCTTCCCAATAGGATGCTGAAATCTGAGGATCCGTTCCGGTGTCATAGATTGCTGGTACGGTCATTTTCCGTACCATCTGGGGAGATCTAAATAGTTGGATGCCGGTTATATCCAGAATTCAGTGTCACAGGAAAACTCCTAAAATGAACAAAACTTAAAACCAAACCTCCGAAGAAGTTGGAACCACTAGGCACGATTTCTTTGGAAATAAGCAAGCTCAAAAAACAACATTTTTATGAAGTTTTTAGGAATAATAAAATTGAAATTATTATTATTTTTTAAATATTCTTGTCTCAAGCATTCATCTTTGTAAAGTTGAGCATTTATTGTACCTTTTGTAAAAAAAAATACTTGACTACAGATGCCCAAATTTTTCTATCGCAATCGTGCAGTCGGCGTGATCCACCTCCTCGTCCGTCGATTTCGTGTAGAATTGTGAACCTGGAAGCATTCCTGAATCCTGTTTTACGCCTAGGTTCGGTGTCCAATAAGATGTATCTGTTGCTGTTGTCCAGATTCCGTTCGTAAAGTTTCCGTGCCCGTGTTTTTGCTCGGGATGTTGATTCTCTGAATCATCCCAATGCTGGGTTTGAACTTTTTAGTCAGATCTCGCGTTGATACCGATCGGTTACGTTTGATATGAGAGACCCAGTAAACATTTTTGCAGGTATATTTCGCAACAAACTTTGCTATACGTTTCATTAACATTAAAGAATCAGCGCATAAAACTCGAAAACAGCATTTACCTACCTAAGTGGAGGCAATATACACACAATTTTTATGTTTCGGGCTTAAGCGATAAGATTTATACGAATTGGACGACATTCAACACCTTATTCGTACATCCTGAAAGTGTGCGAGAGAGCGCAAGTTTGGCTCTCAATGCATACAAACCGTTGCCAGCGAAAATATTCGCTGCTTCTATAATTGGAAATTTTTTTCCAAATGAACCATCTGATTTTTAGCAATCTGGTTGCACTGCTTATCGCAGAGAGAACAACAAGGTCGTTTTCTCACTTGAATCCCACGTGGGAGAACAAATTTGCAAACATGGCGGACTTTTCATCATATCCTATTTATTTCTTCCGGGTCTAGGCAGATCCTTCAAGGACGACTCGTTGCCATATTTGTCGATGATATTTTTCACGCTTGTCTGGGGTACTTTGAACCGTTTTGTGATTTGGTTGTAGGTAACACCCTTTTTAGTGCATCAAGTGTGCAGAACATTTTTTCTAGTTTCAAGATCAATACGAATCATAGTGGATATGAAAAAAATAATCCGAACAAATTACTTGGACATCACTTTTTAAGCATGTGAAAAACAATTTTGCTTGCATGCACACAGAAGAAAGTTCACCCATTTTTGAGTAAACTAGTTTTTAAAGTTGCTAATGACTTTTCGATACAGTTCTCATGTGATGATAATGCTTCTAAACCATCTTATTTTCAACATCATTCAGTTCTTTTAACTTTCTATCCGTTTATAAAATTATTATTATCATAGTTTTATAATTTTATAATCTTACTTAAAAGGACATCGCTTTTCACTGATAAGGCCGATAGTTTAAGTATCACAATGAAATTGTTTTTTTTTTTTTGGAAAAATAAACTTCTTTATGAAACAATTGGCAACCTAAATATTTCTAACCTATTAAAGGATCGGTAAACACATATTTTACTTTTAAATAATCAGTATCGTTGACTATATCATATCAGACTAAAACCAACCACAAAGATGTTGTCCTCAGCTGTCTCACCTCCAAACAGGTTGCATCTTTGATTTTCAATCACCGCAAATCGATACAGATCTTACTACGTTTGTGTTACAAAGTTATCATTATGCTCGCAACAGTTGTTTTTCACTCTCCGGGCGGCCGACGGCGGCGCTTATCAGGTTTGGTCGATCTGGTTTTCGTCACCTTGATGATGTCTTGCTTGATGGAGATGCTGAAAAGACGATGAGGACCAACTTATCAAGATATCACACGATCGCATGCATTTGCTGTTTTAGATTAACACATATTCTCTCTGCGCCTTCAACGCTTCCGTCAACAGAAATCCGGCAGGGCAGCTGCTGCGTCAACTGGGTCCCTAACGAGTTCCCCAGCACGTGACCAACAACGACCGGAGCTTGAACCGGTACCTGCTCTGCTGATTTAAGCGCCTAACCGGAGTCATCTCGTTCAAGTCATCCAAACGAGAGCACTCCCAACGATCTAGATAAGGAACGCTCACAACGCCGAGATCAATTTGTGGATCTTGTACACTTCTTTTTCTGCATCGGAGCTTTATGTTTCTGTTCATTTCACACCTGTCGTCAAGTTCATCTCTCGGAAAGGAAAGACTTTCCTTCCCGAGATTCAAGCCTTCAAAGCAGCTCGTTAATCCAACGACGGTCCGAGCACTGTGTCAATCATTCGGGTTGTTAATTCATCCGGCATAATCTGTCAGGTTCTTCCTGCAGTAAATTTTGGTATAAATATTAAAAAGCTCGTAAATTTTTGATTTAATATTTTTGGCGATACCATCAATGGCTAACTTTTAAATTGAAATCGAAGTTCATCCACAGGGTAAATTGAAGTTGATAGGGCAATAAACAAACGTCGGCACCGAAAGAAACAGCATCGATTTTGCAAACAAAATTTCTCACATGTTGATAAATCAATAGGCTTAATTGGTACAGAAGGTCATTAAAAGATGTGCGGGAAACTGCGAGTATGAGAAAGGAGCTATTGTGAAGATGATTTGAAAACAAGAAATTTTACTTTTATTTGCTTTATTCGGTCGGCCATCAGCACAATTGAAGGCTATTGAAGCCGTTACTTTTACAATATATTTACTGCTCAAATATACTAATTATACGAAAAAAAAATCAGGTTTTACTGTAAAAAAGGTGTAACTAAACTAACTGTTTTTTTCTAGGAATATAATTTACTATTTTTCATAACAGAGAAACTCAAATTTAACCATACGAAATAGATTTTATGAGGAATCCTAAAAAATTTTAAGGTTCATTAAATCATCTTTTAAATCATTAGAGTTGAGATAAATATTTCACTCGAAGACTGTGATTCGATTGGATTTGAAACAGAAAAGTTATTGCGGTTCAAAGATTGTATTTTGGTCGAAAATTCTCGTACAAAACGCAATGCGTAAAAAGTACTTATTGCGTGTTGGACAAAATTTGCGTCCTTTGAACTGCAATAACTTTTTTACTTCAAGTCCAATCGTATTGCAGTATTCGGGTGAAATATTTGTCTCAATTTAGGCTTTAAAAAAATTTACCATAAAAAACAATCGGCTAGGGATTGAAAACTTTATTGATGAACAACCAGCATTTTTTGTTCCTCCCGGGCAGAAAACCTTAAAATTTTATTCACGTTTGAGACTCAAGCAACCCCACCCTATGGTCAGATCTTCCTGAAATTTGGCATGTGACCTTTTGGTAAGCTAATAAATAAGTTTGACTTGAAGCGAGTGAGATTTATCATGTTTCATTCTTCCTTTACTATGATAAGTGTACTGCGGTTCGTTAAATTATTAAAAACTACAAAAATCACTGTTATGGTAAAGTAGCCATAACTTCTTCAATTTTCAACCGATTTTGATAAACAACTACTTGAAATCTTTGTTTTAAATTGACATTCAAGGGCAAAAAAAAATCAGATTTTTAAATGCTACCATTGAGTCTAAAACTTTCGTTGAAACAAAATTATCTCTAAAAAAATGCGTTTTTATATTTTTTTTCTCTCATAAAGTCACTAATATCAACAATATTTTAATCTAAGTACAAGAACTTTTTTAATTTTTCCGAAATTTCATTTTTGGAGCATAACTCAAAAACGGTTCTACTGAGATTTTTTTGAATTTCATTTTCGAATTAAGCGCCCGATTTTACATTAAAAATGTTGGTCAGTTAATCAAGATCGCAATTTTTTTTAAATTTTGTAAACTAGTGTAATTACTACATTCGTTTTCTCCATACCACGAAAAGGCGGCAGCATCAGCCAGCATCCTCTAGCGGACTAAATGGTAGTACTTATTCGAAAAATTCGTGTAACTGTGATAGGTATAGCTTGTATTCCGAACACAACCTAGTCAGGGATGCCAGTTATCATAAATAAATACTTTATAACTGTTCTTGCATTATGAAAATTATAGAAACTTGAATAAATATAATGAATTTAGTAGAATATAATGAATGAAGTTTAGTGGACTATAGTATATGAAAATTTGAAAGGTATAAGTTGGTTAGAGGCACACAAAAAATGAAAAACATTTTTGTAAGAATTGGTAACACATAAAATTCCAAAAATCGATTACAATTTTTTGGTCATTTGTCAATAGAACAATACTGAACTAAAAGTGTTCGTATAGACTATTGGAGATTAAATCAGATTTTTAAAATAATGTTTTTATCATTGTGCGTAAATTATAAAAAAAAAAGATGAAAATTTATTCGGACGGCATCGCTGATCAATACTTTTTGCGATTATCCATCAAAGGTGCCAGGTGGTTTTGTCAAAAATCAGTACACCACGAAGAAATAAATCTGAATGTTTCAGGACACTATTAGATTGCATAAACAAAGGTGAAATACAGGTGCTTTATACGGCTTTATATATGCAGCATCTTCTTGGCTGAACTACAGTTCATATAGAAAAACACCATATTAATATCATCTAAACCAGTGGTTTTCAAACTTATCACTCACCGCTCCCTATTGCTAAATTTTTGAACTCAGCGCCCCCCTTAAAAAAATACTTAAAATACAAAACGCTATTTGAAATCTTTAAAAACACTTTTTTTCACTATGTTTGAAAAAAGGTTATCAACACTGAAATCGGTTTGAATTCCAATCTGTTCTGTTCTTCACTCGTTCTAAATACTACTTCACGAGTTAAAACCTTTTTTATCTAATTCATTATTTAGTTTGTTTTCAACTTTTTAGATTTTTAATCAATTTATTCAGAGATTATTGGATATTACTTTAAAAAACCAGCCGGTATAAAGAAACTGACTTCACAAGAAATTGAACCTTGAAACCAAATCAGCATTGGAAGTTCTTTACACAAGAAAATTCAGCATTTTGTCAATTTTTTTTTTTAAATCTTTGATCAAATCTGTGACGGCTTTCCACACAGAACTTTAAGAAAGCTTTTATGTACATGAAATTTGTTCAGATAATACATTGCCAAAAATGAACATTTTCAAGCATTTTTTTTTTTAAACTTACGCTGATTTCTATAGATATGAACTCTTAACCCTAATTATTGTTTTGTGTTTAGTTATGCATTGCTATTTCATTGTTGTGCATAAAACTTACACGTTGTCATTTAAATTTCACGTTGTTTCGAAATTTATGAAAGATTGCATTTTAGTTTGACCTCACCGCCCCCTGAACTCTTCCAACGCCCCCCAAATTTCAAATTTGGGCTCCTTGTATGCCTTGAATAAACCCAACCCAACCCAATTAAAAACACAACAAACTGAAAATCAGAACAAATCCTTAAACATCGGGACACCTGGCACCTCAAACAAAGCTCTGAAAAAATTCACAGTGTAATACTTCCATTTCTGTTGCCAGATAGCTTTACTCGGGTCTCTCATTTTCTCGTTCAGTCGTATATATCGGTTAAAGTATATCTGTTAAAAGCCCAGAGAAAAAAAAATCGTACTTTTCAATCAATGATTGTCAAAATTGTTTAAGTCACACCAAATAAATTTTGAAAAGAGTTAACGTAACTGAGCACATTTTCGCATTTAAAGATTTTTTCAAAATACGAAACACAAAATTATTGAAGAATTTTTAATGGTAGTATTTTATTTACTTTTTGTCAATTTGGTATGTCTCAGATTTTCTAACACTGATATTCAACTTTGCACTGAATTTTAAGTATATATACGAAAAAAATTTGCAATTAGGTTATATCCACCAGAAAGGCAACTTCAAACCGATTCTAATGGTGTAGTTACATTATCAAATCATAAGTGTTAGAAAATCCGAGATATTGTAATTGAAAAACAGTTCTAAAAAAGGTTACTTTGAAAATTCGTCAAAGATGATGTGTTTCCATGTGCGGTCGTGTAGGGGGAAGACGATGATCAATTTTATTACCTCTCCCCCCAAAGCGACAAAAAATCGTTGCAAAATTCACGAACATGCTCAAACTACTACAAAAATTTAGAACTTATCCCAGTTGTTATATCTTAAAATTATCAAAATTTTTCACTCCGTGCGAATGTTCATCAAACAAAAGTGGTTATTAAATTAGTCGTTATAGTTAGAAATTTAAATTGTTGTAAAATTTCCCGATAGGGTGATCAATTTTACAGGGGCCGCTTCAGTAGTGCAGGACATCTACTGGCAGTTTTTCATTTTAATTTTTATTTTGTAACCATTATATAGTATTAACTTAGGCTTGTCAGATTCTCTCAGAAAAAAAAGCGAGATATATCTCGGAAAAAACGGGAAATCACCGTAAAAGCGGAACATTTTAGAAACTCTTAAAATAAACCTTATTTTAAAAGTTAATCATATACACAAACCTTCAGCCAAAGTAATTTAGAGAAAAAAATGAATAATTCTAGCTCCTATATTTTTGATTCAGTTGTATTTTTTCAGAATAAGATTGTTTTAAGCTTAAATTAGAAAAAATCTATAGTGTGGTATATAAATTCAGGGATTCTGATAGTATTTTCCTAAAAAAACAGCACGAAAAATCATTTATAAGCATTTAGAAGATTTTATTCCAATTTAAAGTTATTAAAAACATTTTAACGTGCCCCGGATCGCTTAACTCTACCAAAGTCTTATTGAAATCTAAGAAATACAGAAGTTTTCTTATTTTGTCTATTGTTAGCTCTTAATAAATACTGCTTATTTTGAACAAAAAAAAAACAAAAAAAAAACATATATCAATTAATTTCTTTAAAAAAAAACTTTCAATCGAAAATTTAATTTAAGCTACCAAACAGTTAATCAGAACATTTCAATTGATATCATGTTTGAATGATATTTTTTCTTTTATTTCCAGTGTAGGAACAAGCAGGACATTTTGAGAAAAAATCACAGAAGCTTTGTTCGGTTCTACGAAAAACTTTATCGTTCGAGAAATTTTTTTTAAAAATTTTGTCAACAATTGCATAATCACATGTGCAAAAAAAACTTAATTACAGTATTTTTCAATGATTTTTGTTAACCCCGCCTTGAAAAGAGAATTATATTTCATCTTTTCTTAAATATGATGCTTTTTATAAAACTATAACAGAATGGCGGTAAATATTTGACTAAACATTCAATTGCTACTTAAAACCGAAAGCCAAATGGACCAAATATTTCTGACATCTTCATAATGATTTTTTTCGTCAAAATATACAGGTCCATTTCCATACTTCTAGTCAACATGATATTTTTCAGAAACAAATTTAGATTAAGAAATGAAATTCACAATGAGAAATGGATTCCAGAATTGATAAAAACAATAAGATATTTTCAAATACCGATTAGGAAAAATATACCGGAATGATAACAAACACTCCAAGTTTAAAATACGTTTCAAAATTTACTGCAATAATAATCATAAACTTATCTTAAATTTTTGGTTTTTTGAACGTAAAGATCAAAACTCATATTCTTTAAATTTAGTTTTTTGGCCTTACGCTGATATAAAAAATTCAGGGAAAACATATATGTAATTGAAAAATTTATTAAAAAATTCTTCTTCTAAACAATAAGTATAATAAGTTCATTTATAACGTTTGAGCTCATAAGTCGATTATTATGAGCTTCTTAATAAACAATTACCAAAATCATCATTTATTCAACATTTTTTCACTTGGACAAGTATTGATTCGGGAATTAGAGTTATATCAAAGGCTATCGAAATATATTTATATAGGAAATGGGTTGAAAAAATTAAAAGGGTTTTCTCTGATTTTGATTTTTTTCTAAATACCGTCAAACGGGGCATCATGCAACAGCGGGGTTCGATGCAACACTACATTGAATCAATTTTTAATTTAATGTTCTGTAATAAAGTTATCTTTTAATGATAACAAAATTATGATGACATAATTTCTCGCATCTTAAGCTAGTTGTCTTAAATTTTTTATTTTTATGTAAAATTTGAAAAATCGAGCAATAAATGTACAAATTTTAACATTTTTTGATGCCGAAAAAAACTTTACCCAGTATGACGGATCGGCTTGATAAAATTACCTACAAACTTTTTACAGGTTTCCTCATGTTATACCAACATTGTTGGTGTAAATATATTTTTCGAACAATCACCCAATTTTTTTAAATAAATATTTTTAAAATTCAGTTAGGTGCCTGGGGTTAAATGCAACAAAATGCAAATCAAAGAAATACCTTGTAAATCTCGTTTCCATGTGCTGGAATATGAATGCTTTACATCACGCGTTTGTAAACATTTAAATTGCATTCATTCAAACATTTATTTTCATGATTTCAGCTTGTAGAATTTTTCGTAGTATTATTTAACCCCTAAATGTATGCAGCATCCTTATTTTCAGAAAAAATGTGAAAATTTGTTTTTACAGACCCAAAAACTACTGCAATTGGTGTTGTCATGCGTAATGGTCTTTAAGGCATCGCAAATATTTTAAAAACTATGAAATTTCGTAAGTGTTCATAAGATTTTTCATTAAAAACAAAGTTCGTTGCAAGTTACCCCATATTCTAAGGAGTGTGAAAATCGCATGTTTTTAGAAAATTAAAAATAACTGAGGAAACCAATAATTTTTTTAACTACGCCAATTTGATGCCCCAGCATCCTTAAAACTTTTGATGCATAAAGGATACGATTAACTGTGAACATAAGTTTTTTAGAAGCCATTGAAGTTGAAAATTGTTGCATGTTGCCCCAGTTGACGGTACCTCTGATTTAGTTTTTTTAAATACTCTGATTGAGATGAAATTGGTGGAGAAGGGGCAATGTGCAGCACCCATCCCTTTCTTCCACACTCTGTTAAAATTTTGTATTGATGAATATTGAAGTTTTATTTTAATTGTCCAATTTTTGAAAATTTGTAAAATTAACCCCGCCTCTCTCTTTTCTAAAAATCTAAAAAGGCGGAAATGTGCCAAATTAATTCAACTTTTCAGTCCTCTTGGTGTGACTTTAACTATTTTTACGGGTCGTTGGTTGAAAAGTACGGTTTTTGCACCATTTTTTTTACATTTTTCATGGTCATGACATTAAAAAATTTCAAAAGAATATATCCTAAAGTGCAAGATTTAGCTCTAACTTCAGCTTTCTCGGACATTAAGTGAATTTTTTTAGGCATATCGCAACTGACTATTTTTTTCCGAAGCATGTTTTTCGGATTTTTTTTTATTAGACTTTGAATAACGGAAAATGGAAATGTTGAAGCTAAACATTGTCTGAAAACCAAGTTTTGTACAAATCGGTTGAAAATAAGAGAGACATATTTCAAATTAACACTCCAAGATCTCTAACGGATAAAAATTTACGGGACGGATGAGTGTTGAACGTCGCTACTTAATTTACTAACTTAATTTACATTATAAGCTAAGAACTATAATATACAACTTATTTTTTTAAGGATGTCTGCTCTATTATATATGGAAATGAAATAAATTTTACGTGTGTATAAAAATGTAGCAGTCTGCTATTATACCAGAAGATGGAATGTCAATTTTTAAAAACGTCATCGAGAAGCTCAGGGTTTTTCATTTTTATCCATTGGATATCCAAATGCTTTAAAATAAAGCACTCAGTTTATCAAGTGTTCAGTAAAACTCCCTACAAATCTTTTAAAACATGCTTAAAAATCTTTATAAATTTCTGTTAATATCATTGGCCTGTGGATATGAATAAAAAAAATTAACAATAATTTTAAACACTGCCTAAAACCTAAATATCAAGTTTTTTTATTCCATGAAACCTTTACTACCGTAAAATGGGGTGAATCATGACAGTTTTTGAACTATTCCCGTTAAAATGTAAAAAAAAGGATAGAAGTCAGATTATAAATATTGTAATAAATTTTATACGGAAAGGGTTATGAATTTTGTTAAACTCTACATAACTACACTAACACACACATTCATTCTTTACACAAAGTACCTATCTGAAAATGCAAATTATAAGCAGTCTATAGAAATCACCTAAAGTGTTAAGGTTTATATCCGAAGATCCCCAACGGTGGGAATAAGCTTTAATAATCCCTGATGACTTCCATGTTTTATTACAATATTTTGAAGGAATATTTTCTAAAGTTTTTCACAAACTTAGGTAAATTCATAGATATATTTGCTACCATCACGGA
The DNA here is from genome assembly GCF_029784155.1 of Uranotaenia lowii. NCBI lineage: Eukaryota > Metazoa > Arthropoda > Insecta > Diptera > Culicidae > Uranotaenia > Uranotaenia lowii. The sequence goes on from NC_073693.1 coordinate 325,218,721, forward strand.
TCAATTTTGAGTTTCTTTTTTTTAAACATAGTTGTCGAAGATTGCTGGAGGATTTCCAATCGAGCCAAATAATGGCCCAAAAGAAAACAAAATTGCATGACTGCATATTAAGAACATAATGAATGTTGGTTAATCGCCGCGATGTATTGTTGTTGAATTTAATCGACGTTCTTCGGCGAAAAACGTCGATTAAATTCAACAACAATATTAAGAACATAATAATAAATTTAAAATAATCTACAGGGTTTTCGGTAAGTTAAAAACATTTAAATCCCTAGCGAAGAAAGAAAAAAAAATCTTTTAAAAAAACTCACAATGTATAATTGTTTTGCTTTTGGGTACCCTTCTAATACTTGTCATTTTTGGTGAAACCGTGAGGGCGTCTTATTATTGATCGCGCCATTAAGTAATTGACTTATCCAAGTTCAAGTACAAACGGGGCAATAAACATGTCACCAGTACTTAGCTCCCGGTAATAACTGAACCGCAATTTACGAGCAAACCAATTCCCACCGAACGAATCGATCCAATTTTGGCAACTGGCACATTCCAGCCAATTCCAGCCGCAGTGCACAAAACCCACAACAACTTACAGAAACGGCTTCCATTTCCGGTGGGCCGAAATGGGTTTTTAATAAATTTATTTCTTCATCTGTTTTTCTTCGTTTTTCGGCGGCAGCTCCCGGGAGACAAAGTTCCGAGAACCGTACGATGTGAATTGTGAGGTAGTCAGTCACTCGATCATTTTGGGTTTCATTAGGGTCTCCATTTGTGACTGCCGAGTGGACCTAAAACCTGGCCCTGTTCCAGAGCACTTTGGAGAAAACCGATTTCAATTTGCTATAAAAGTTGGTTTTTGGTGTCGATCAGCCGGACGAAGACGGAGCACTTAATATAATTTAACGAAAGCGATCTGACCGTACGTTGTATAGTTGTTCCCAGGCCAAGCAACATATGTGCTATAATAGGTTCGAGAGTTGCCTGGGCAAAAGTAAGAAGAGGGTAGTTACTGTTACCTTCTACTAAAACCGTCCATCAAGAGCCGCAAAATTTCATTCCCAGTTGCACACTAGAGTAGCTCGATCGAAGAACTCAGCAGCAACAACCTAAGGCGAGCATACAAAAATTAATACATGATCTTCAACTTTTCATTAAATTGGCATGTTATTAGTTATGGGCGGCACCCGTGATGGATCTTAACAACTTTTAATGTAGGTACCCATGTATTGCTGCTGCTCGATGCTGAGGTGATATGGAAGATAGAAAAAAATGTATGAGCAAAACGATAAATGTTGCAAGTTACGGTTTCGTGGTTCGGATATTAAATCAGCTATTTATGATAAATGCAAAAGGCGTGGGTGAGATTGTTGGTTTTTCGACATGGCGAAGACGAGCTATTTGATGGGTGAGATGATCATCAATCTTTGTACTACCCTAATGGAGCAAGTTGTTAAAGTGGTTAATAATTTTTTTCTAGCAATTTTAGAATATTTCTATTTAACAATTCAAGTAAAACAACCAAGTGCAGATAATCATAGAATTTCATGCGTTTATGCGTTGTTTTTAAAAAGTTTAAGTGACATAGAACTCTTGAATTTGATCAGAACGAGAGCAATAATTTTTGGGTTACTTCATAGTGTCTTTAAAAAATGGCCACATATTGATTACGGGGATACCAAAGCGAAACAAGAAATATCATAAAAACCATGAATATAAAGTTCATGCTCAAAATTTTTCGTTAAGTTCAATTCACTTGTTGAATGCTAACATTGCCAGTGAACATAATGTTCTTTTAGAGTTTGTCATGCAGACTCATGTTTTTGAGCAAACCAAGTATAAAATTAAACCCCATGAATTTTTAGAACACAAAGTTTGAGGTTTTAATCAGTTTTTAATCTTTCTCATGAAAATTGACAAACTTCTTTATTTAATTACTGAAAAACCCTTCTCTTTTGTAAAATAAATTTTCAATTCGTAGAAGAGATCAAATCACGTTCTTCATTCCAATTTCACTATGAATAATGTTAAAAAAATGTCATTTCAAATTTTTCAGCTATACAATATATGAATTAAACAAAAGTAAATACAAGTTAAAAAAAATTATAGAAAAAAAAATATAGAACTACAAACTTTTTTGACTTTATTGTCAAAAATACTCTTTTTTCCAAACTTCAAAAAATTTAAGAATTTAACTTTTTTACATCATCTATCGTTATCATCATTATCAAAATGTAATTTCTTAATTGTATACAGTGCAATAAAAAAAATTCAGAACCAGTGTTTACTTTCATCTAGATTTGTTAGTTCATCAGTTTTTTTGAACGTTTCACTTTTTACTATTTGAATTATCTAATTAGAATCAATCAGTATTTACAAAACAGCTTGGAATTCCTTTTTTTTTTACTTTTATCAGCTTCGTATTTGATCATTCATCTATTTTTATACCTGTAATTTGTCTTTGAAGATAATTTTTAATTAACATAGTTTTCTGAGCATCAATCAAACATTTACTTTTTTTAGCCATTTTCATTTTTATCAGATTAAATTTAATTATTACCTATGTGTTACCTATGTCTTTTCGAAATTTCACATTTCAAATTTCGATTCACTATTAGTAATATAAGTTTAGAGGTTTTGAACTTTTTTCTTTTGATATTATTTTGAAACTTGTTTTATAATATTTCCATTTTATAAAATGGAAATATTTTTTCACCATGGGTGCAAGGAATCACTTCATTATAGTATAGATGACGAATGCGTGTATGTCATAAAATGATTATTTCAAATTATTAACAAAAAATGAAAAATACATTATCAATTTTATTTTTAAGTCATGTTAGTTTTGTTAAGTTAAGTCATGTTAGAGTAGATATTTTCTAGCATCCATCGCTCTGAAATTTTTCAAATCTTTGCCTATAAATTAAACCTATATTTTGAAGCATATTTTTTATATAAGTAGAGCAATTTACCATGGGTGCACGGATTCACCGCAGTTCATTCAAAATCAACTTTTTTGCATGCTAAAGGCTAAAAATAAAGACTTTTATAAATTCAAAAGAAAATGTGTGTTATATACATGGTTTTTCACTGTGGGTGCACAGGTTCACCGCGTTTTAATCAAATACAGACCCCGTTCGTTTTTGGCAACATCCAAAAATACTTTTTGATCACTTTTTTATTTTTTATTTTTATTTCAAATCAATCAAAATTAATGTAAAACGTAATATAACCTTGATTTTTTTCTAATTTGGCCTAATTATGTTAGTTTAAAAAAAATGCCTATATTACGTTTAACATCAATATTGATTAATTTAAAATGGAAATTAAAAATAAAAAAGTGACAAAAAGGACCGTTTGATTTAGGCAACATTCGATTTTAACAACATAAAATTTACGAGCGTGTAGCCAAAAACGAACGGGGTCTGTATTGAACTTTTTGCTAATTTTTAAAAATCATTTTTACAAATCTTTACTAAATCAAAGTCAAAACCATGTCTTTCATGTTGAGACATAACGATATTTATTTGAAAATAAAAAAAACTAGACTGCTTAGAAATTTCCTTGAAGAAAATTTCTAGTGAAGAATAAGAAACATCATTTTGAAAAAAAACTATCGATGACTTGGCGAAAATAAAATTGATTATAAACTTTCATTATGATTTGTTTTGGAAGTTTTGATTAATTTTATCAGTCAAATTTATGATAATAATGAGTAAGAAAATGATGTTAGGAATCCATTTCCTTATTTATTGTGTTTTTTAAGAATTGTTTTTATTTTAAGCTAAAATTTAATTTGGTGTCAAGAAATTTTAAATTTCTTAATTGATATCGAATTAGATGAAAGTAGAATTCGAGCAAGACATCTTGAAAATAGTTGTTGAAAAAACACGATGATATTTAACCTTAAGAATATTTTAACCAAATCTGAGTAAAATCTAGGTAAAAAAACATACAAAACTAAAGTGAAAGATAATTACTTGAAGATTAAAGTTTTCAGCAGCAGTATTAAAATTGTGTCTGAGGATTATGCATAAATTTATGTTTATTTTGAAATTGTTTAAAACTCGATATTTTCACACATATTCTTGAACTTTTCAAAGATAAATTTGGGTTTTTTATTTGATATAGCAAATAATTTCAATAAAGCCTGGTCAAATCCGGATAGTTTTGAACATTAACTAGGCATCCCTGCCAGATTTGACTCATCTCGAATACTTTATTGGATTTATGGGCAAGCCTGAATTTTTCAAGAGAACCTAGAATAAACGATAATCTTATATATGAAAATGGCGGCGTAAATATGTACGTACACCAACTACTCTTGTAGGGTTCATCTGATTTGCATGCATTTTTTTTTTGTTGTGTACGTTTTTGCGCTGAGCAGAACACAACGGAGAAATAATTTCGAAAATGTTTTTGTGGATTTTGATAATTGATTTTTAGTTATTTTATTATTCGTATCAAATTAAAGTCATTGCACCCAATTAAAAAAAAAAATCATTCAAATCACCCAGAGTCCAGATTTGGAAGGCGCCAAAAACAATAAAGGCTTACCGATGCTATCAATCTTGGTGTTTGAAGTTTTGGCGCCCATTTTCATAGTCAATGTACGCTTCACGTGGCAGCAGGAAAATAGAAACTTGGATGTGATTTTTCAGCTTTCGTATGAGGTGAAAAAAAACGCAATAAACCGGTAAGGAGCATATTTCCGAAAATTGTCATTTTTGCCTCAGAAAGAAGGCAATACTCAAATTTGTTAAGCTGATTTATCCTAAGCTTGCCCGGTTTTACCCATACATGCCATGATATTTGATAAACAATAATTAAGTCATTTTTTGAGAAGTAAAACAATTTTTTACAAGTTTCAACATAATAATCATGAACAGTTTCTGGAATACGATTAAAATCTGCTAATGTGTCTCAATGAAAAAATGGTTCAATTGCTTTTCTTTTTAATTTTTGCTGAGTAGTTCCTGAACTGAGCCCAAATTTGTTCGGTATTTCCCGGAGTTTAGATTGAAAATTTTGAAATCAAATGCTCCCAATATCTTAGATTTTTTCATTATAACATCAAGAGAACCTCAACCAAAGGTTGATTTACTTGATTGTTTTTTTAAACGTTAAGAATGTATTGAGTTACTTTGAGATCAGCATGATATGAACTTTGAGATTCCAAGATAATTTAATCAATGTTCAAAACCAATCAGAAAATTAGGAAAAGTTAGATAATCTTCACTTTTTCCGTTCATGCCTAGATCCTTAATAACTTAACGAAAATTAGGATAGTAATAAGGATAACTTTTCAAAACTGAAACTCATAATTTGATCCAACACTCAGTATAGAAGTTAGAAACAGTTATTTGATTCCATAATATCTTTGAATGCAAGAAGCTTGGCAAATAACAATTTTAGACTCGAGAAAAATATGATTGAATGTACAGAACAAAGAGATTGAAAAAGATTTAAGAATTACGAATAAGTTGTTTAAATTTCATTCACAATGTAATAAACTGCATAACCATTTGATTTGAAGTTGCTGTGAGTAAAAATTCGATGAATATTCAATGTTCTAATTTTTTTTGTTCAGTGCTTCAGCAGTCATATCTTGATAAGTATGATAAAGATAAAAATTTTATAAAAATGAAGATCATAAATATCAAAGATTGTCTAATACACATCGAATGCATAATAGTTAACGAAAAACTGAATAGAATTAGCTCAAAAAAAAATTAAAGAAATATATACCTATTTGCAGCATGAAGAATCGCGAAATTTCAAACCATGAGCAGTGTTGTTTGGAAACACTCAAATAGTGGTGTACCACGTTCGCAAATTTGATGTACAAACACTTCCAATATGATTTTGCCGAAAAAAGAAAGACAACTGATTGAAACAGCTTAAAATACGACACTTTTGAACAAAACATTCTTTTGGCACTTATCTTGGAATTAATAGAAAATGAACATATCAGTATCTAGGATCCTCTGTAAATGAAGGAAAAAAATATTTTAAGATTCTCCCAGCATGTACCCAGAAGATTTCAACTTTGGCTGGAAATCAATTTCATCCTTTAAGCCCAAAAAAGGTATATACAATACAGGGAATGGGGATAAACAAAAACTTTTGGAGTAAGCCCGACCTTAATGGGTTTTTGCTATGAAATATTTGCGAAGCGAAAAACAACGCACTGATCCACGTTCAAGATGGTGTTGTTAAGGACCTCTTAACATAACATGGCCGAAATATTGCGAAAAAAATGTCCAAAAACTATCTCGATCAGTTTTATGAACAAAAATAACTATTTACACTCTTTTTGCTCATCAACATGTACAATGTACATACATTATGTTTCTGAAGTTCAAAGGCTCAACAAAGTTTGCCGGGTCAGAATAGAATACATATTAAATGTTTAACTCAAACCATAAGTTTTTGATGATTGTGTAGCATTTTGAAATATTAGTTTTGGATTTTATAAATTATCCGAAATCATTTGAATAATTTGACAATAATGTTATTGTATAAATCTGGAAAATAAATATTTGGCTGAATACTTAGCTCAACTATTCGGCGAGCCGAATATTCAGTCTAACGGTTTTTGGGTGGTATTCGGCGCCGAATATTCGGTACATCTCTAATTTTAACCCTAATCCGTCCTAGTAGTGTGTCTATATGATATTATTACATGATTAGAAGGATGAAACTTGAGGCTTCAAAAAGTCTTTGCTAAAAGTCGCTGTGTCTCGCTTGTTTCTTAACCGTACTAATTTTGCAATTTGAAAAATTGTCCATCATATCTCAGAAATCATATGACAACAATAGTTTCAATGACAATGAGACAATGTGATATTAATATAATTTCAACCTACATATTTTTCCATAGTCTAAGAACAAATTTTAACCCTCTACGAAAGCATACAAAACGATGTATATGTATGTATGGATATGGTAGTTTAACATATTTTTCTCAAATTCATTATTATTAAACATTTACTATATATTACCATTATTCAAACAATCAAAACAATTGATTTTGTTTTAATTTTTTTTTTCATGAAATTCTTAAAGTAAAAAAGGTATTTTACTGACAAACAATTTTTACTTCTTTCCAAGAATTCTTTAAAAAAAGTGTATGAGTATGAGTCGTCTCGTAGTATCGCAATGGGACAAAACAGGCTACCGTGGGTGGAAAAAAGTTATTTATTGAAGGAGATGAATTAGTTAACCCTTCGTTTCATAAAGGAAAAAAATTGCAACAATTAATGCATGAAAAAAGTGAAAAATTGTATTTTATTTTAATTTTTTTTTATGATGTACACATCATTACTAATGATTTTTAAGGGATAGTAGAAAATCATGAAATGAAGGGTTAAAAAAATGTTTTTGTAACTACCGACAGCATATGTAACTATTTATCTACATTATCAGCATCAGGTTTAGCTCTATTTTTCGAGTTTGGGAATTCCCAGATATTTTCAGTCTTTTCCCGGGAATTCTCGGGAATGGATACTCTAAACTCATATCAACAGATCAAAAAGTCTGAGAGACATCAGTCATAAAAATATCTTATAAGATAATCCAGCCCAAGTTCCCATGTAAGGGGAATAGTGGAGGGCCATCATCATCAATTGAGATTGTCAGATTTCCCGGTTCATCCGGGTTTGCCCTGGTATTTAATACAAAACTTGGGAACAGTCCCACGAGCCCGGTTGCCTGAATTTCATTGAAAATTGGTTGGATTTTGCCCGTATTTATTTACTTGTTTTGGAAAATCAAACCTAAAAAAAACAAATGGTGTTGTATTTTCTTTAATTATGCCTCCGAAAGGAAAAGTGTTTAGCAAGTTTTATTGAAATAATGAAAATTTTTCTGGAAGGTTTAAATACGATTCAAAATCTGTCGATGAGTTTTGACGAAAAAAAAATATTTACTAAATTTTTTTGCCTGATTTTCGTTGAGTGATTCCTGGGTTTGCTCGGATATTGCCGGATTTATGGTCGTCAGTTTTGAAATCAAATGGCCGAATTTGTCAAGCCCGAATACGTGTAAAAAAAATTCTGGCACCTTATTCTGCACGTTAGTCATTAGAAATAGTAAATTTTAAATTGATCGATTATTTGAATATATTGTCCGCGTTTTATCTCTTAATCTCCTAATAACATAAGATTTTCGCTTTAAAATTATCAGCACATTAAAAATTATTTCGAAAAATGATCGATTCCCAAAATATTTTCAATGCCTAATGTCAAATATCTAAGCAGCTCGTTATTATCTTTAAAGTTGCATTTTGAACTCATATTTAAAGAAGATCTAATCGTTGATAGTGAAGCTAAAAAATCAAAAGGTCATCAATTGCTTGGCATTATAGAATAACATTTTTTGAATAAATCAAACTAACTGGAAAAAGTTGAATTTTCTCACTCCATATTGATTCGAAGTTGAACTATGGGTGTCTCTTAGCCAAAAATTTATATTATATTTCTGTTTGAACTTGACATTTAAAGAAACATCAGGTTTTTTTTAAAGAAATAAACAAAACTTCAAAAATACCTACTGCCAAAACATAACAAGCCTCATCTATGCCTATAACTTAATCGACGTAATACCATTCACCAAGATGGTCTCAGTCTCACAGCTCCGACCATCATAAAACCGATGACGGTTGGTGCTGAGCTGTGTCCATACTTCATTAATTAGATGATGCCCATCTGATGAAATAATCTTTCATCCAACGAACTAAGCTCACCATCATCCAAAACAACGATCAGTACCTACCTACTATAACTTCATAGAAGCTTTCTTCCGTTCCCTTTCTAAATTTGTCCAAATTAATCCGGCTGAAGTGAGGTTAGGATCAACCTGCGCTCAGTCTAAGAGAGGCTGTGATCTCATTACCCGTTTCGGTGCTTGGGGGTGAATCCAGCATTAGGGCACCTCCATAGGTTCCAGTTATTTCTTTTTTCAAGTCGTCGTCGTGCCCTTTGCTCTGATTCGCCCAATAAACAAGATCACGAAACTCCATCAAACTAATTAACTCTCGCACTCTGCAACCCCTGCAAACTGGAATGCTTCTTAGGACCGTTCCCTCTTTTTTCTTTCCGTCATTTTTTTTTGCACAGGTCCCAACTTCGAGCTGATTACATCACGAACTTTACATTAACGAGGAAATTGGATGGGCGTTTACTGAATGATCCTCAACTATTTCTCTTTCGGGGGGAAACTGGAGGCCGGTCAACCCGGTCTAGTTGAGATATTAGTTGAGCTTACTTTGAAAAGCTTAAGTCCCGGCTTTTCGACCAAACTAGCCATGCTCTTGGCACATTCCGCGCAGGCACAAAGGTAGAGATGGATTAATTGAACGACGGAACTTTAATGACAGACGGCTCCCTTCTTAGCGCAAAACAAATGCAGATCCGTCAACCTGTACCTCACTCGGTGCAACCTGGTGCAGTGCCCGGGTAACTCTCCTGCCACCTTTTTTTTCAGAAGGGCCCATCGGACCCTCTCACTTTCTATTGCTGCTTTTCGGTTTATTTGCGTTCCAAAAGAGTCGTGTTTGTCTCGGGTGCAGCTCCACGGGATGGGTCATGAATCATTTTGGTTTGTTTTTGTTTGTCTGGAAAAAAGTAAGAGGACGGTCACGGGGAGGTTGCCGTATTTTTGATAGTTCGAGTTTTACAACAACTCACCAGAGCCCTAGTAAAGAAATTCCTAGCGATTGGGTCTTTTCCCACCCAGCGTGCGCAAGCCGTACGCGGGAATACGCAAAGGGCTATAAATTTCCATTTATTGAACACAGGCAAACCTAACCAATTCCAATTCCCATCACAATCGAATTCGAAATCTCGGAATCGGTTGACCATTTCGAAGGGTCGTTTGTAAGTAGTGGCTGTCAACTCATTAGACTAATCTGTTATTTCTCTCTCCCGGTCATATTTTTTTTCCGTTGCTTGCTGAACTCACTTTATAAATCGATTTTCGGTTGTTATGGAATTGTGACACCGCATCGGGGGAATGTGTAGATCCAAACTGTTAAAAATTTAATTCAACCACCACCGATCAAAACTGGTCATAAATCAACACGTTCGGGTGATGATTTATCTACCGATTGCGTTAGCTTTCTTCATGGGAACTCGATCAACAATGTATGATTTAGATGGGTAGTAAATTCAACTAAAATTTTTTTAGATTACTAATCATAACATTTAGAAATTATAATACAATCTAATCCAATGACGTAATACTTATATTAGAATTGAGCGACACTGATGATCAACCAAAAAAAAACGGATCCCCTGTTGCTTCCAATCTACCGTTCAACATCTACTAAAGTTTAATCTGCTTCAAACATGCACTGTGTGTGGTCTTCGAGTCGAAGAAAAAATCGATGGAACGCTCTGGGTGTGATGACTATCCATCTTGTAAAAATTAAATTGGACACCCGTTTGACGTGCTCGTCCAGTCTAATCTTTGGGTATGATTGGGCGAGTAAACACTTGATCCGTCTTCCGTCCGTTGGTACTATACAACAGCTTAAATATCGCCACTATGAATGAGCTTGAAGTGAAAATGTTTTCGTCTGTTTGAAACAGAAGGGAGAAACATTTTTGAACCCTGGGTTAAATATATTCAAAAGGTTTTAAACTCCAAAGTAGTAAAGGTGCTTTTGCTAAATCCAGTCAAAGCGTAGAATTTTATAACAATCTTTTATACCAAGCTTGCCAGATTGCCTGGTTTTATCCAGGTTTGACCGGATATTTAATACTAAATTTGAGAAAATTCCGGGCAAACTGTTTCTATTTTCTCAATCAAAATAAAAAGAAACAAATTGTGATTTAATTTTAATAATTTTTTGTTTTTGAGTCGGAAACGAAATTTTTTTTAAGCAATTTTTATAAAAAATAATCATAAAAGGCCTTACAGCCTTAAAAACGGTGCAAAATCAGATGATAAATTATGATGGAATTTTATTTTCAAGGTTTTTTTAATCTATATTTTTGTTGGCTAATTCCTGGATTTTCACCGAATTTGCCCGGATTTTTGGTCGACAACTTTGAAATCAATATCAGGATTTTCCAGGTTTTTAAATAAAATACCTAGGATTTATCCAGCCCAGATATGTGCGGCAAAAACTCTGGCAACATTAGTTTAGTCCGCATAACTTACTTAAGACTTTTAATATATCTTATTTTATATTCTCTGGGATTTCCACGTTCCCGCGATAGCGTGACATAAGCTCAGTTAAAATTATTTTTTCGCGTGTTATTTGCCTCAATTTTATTTTAACAGTCATAGCTCTGATGAGATCTGGAGTATAGATCAAGAAATAAACTCATTGATTAGAAGAAGAATCTGAAGAAGAATATGGATCATGAATTCAAGTCGATGGTTTTAAATAAAGGGACGTATGATCGTAGAAAGTTTTTTTTCCAAAATTCTCTATCTTTTTCTACAAAAAAAAATTATATAAATCTTTTATTATTTCAATATGTTTCAATTTTTTTTCTTAATTCACAATTTTTTAACCTTTACGTTGTGGAATTGTGGAAGAAATGAAGTGGTTTGAAAAATTAACATAAAAATATTTCTAAGTTTTAACTCTGAAAGATATTTTTGGTTTAATTTTGATTTTTAGTTACATCACTAAATTTTTTTTCGAATATTTTATACCTACTTTTCACGATTTTAATATTTAGCGAACAATAAGTTTAAATTAAAAGTTCACCATAATACATTAAATGCAAATAACCAATTCCGATTTCGGTATGATTTTTAATTTAGCTTACCAAAATTTTTCGCACCTATTCGGGCTGTTACCCGTTTTTTTTTTAAACCGAAAAAAATCAGTTGAAAATTTTAACTCAAAATCCCAGGAAAATTGATCATGTGTATTTTTATTGAACTTGTTTGAAAAAAAAAAGCGTTGAAATAAAAAAAAAATTCAACCACAGAGTTGACTACACAAAAAAGGGAAGTATGAATAAAAGCTCAGGTTAAATTTTCATTTCCATCATGTTTAAAATAAAAATTTAAATGGTTTTAAAGAAATCTTGAAATAAGGGTAATTCTTGTTTGACAAATTTCATTTTTTATCTATCTCTTTCTATATTTCGAATGTTTATAAAAAAAATCGACGGATAAAGAATCAAATTTATTTCATTAAACACAATTCATTTGCCTTTTTTTGCTCCATTGAGAGCTGAAATCTGTTTATTTGGTTTACGGAGTTGTTAATTTTTTTTTGTTTTGAAAAGTAAATAATCATATTTTGAAACATTAAGTAAAAATAATGGCTGGGTTGGTCATTGAGGGTTATTTAAAAAAATATCATTTGAACTAGATTCTGAACTGAGATCGATTAGAATTCCAATATTCATAAATTAAATAAGGGTCATTGTAAAATGAAAAACTGAACGAAAATTTAAAGAATTTATTCTAAAACAAGATTTAATTTAAGTAAAATTCGTTTTATTTATAGTACACACAATTCTGGATATAACTGATTTTTAAGAAGAAATTCTAATACCGAATAAGATGAAGTATTCACTCATCCTATTCAGAAATTGTTAGTGTTTTCAGGCTATTTTTTTCATAATTTGGGGGATTTCAGAACAAACAAAAAATGATGTGCTCTGAATAAACAGTTGAGCCTTGACTAAACGGTCTGTTTTATCTTTTTTTTAAATCAAATGTGTGTTCCTGTTGTTGGTATATTTATGAATTCGGTATCGAATTTTGAATACGGCGAATGCGCCAAGACCTTTGTTTTGAGAAAAACGCATTGCAAGTTTCAGAAAATAAAATCAATTTCCTATTTAGCTGCGTACAATCATTTTCCTAAATAAGTCGCTAAAATGCTTTCAAATTGATTTAATTTCATCACCCGATCGATCAATATAGCTTTTCCGTACTAATTACTTCAAAAATTAATAAATATAACTGTGGACCCTTTTACCACAGACTGATGCTCTCATTTTGTTCATTCGCCAAATTGGAGCGCCCTTTTGAATTGCAGAACGACTGTTTGCCCTTTGGATCACTCATTAAAAAAGCAATATTCAAGCAAATTTCGGCTTGAAAGCGGGTCCAAATGATCACATTAACACATTAGCACATTCAACGATCTTATAAATGCTGATTTGTGCTTCTCCTCGTCCTGGGAAAACAAATTTCAAAAACTTCAGTGCCCTTTTTCCATCTCGAAATAACTATTGGCCCTTTTGTTCGCGACGAAATTTTGAGGGGAAATGGGCGAATGAACTGTGGGATTACACACTCATAAAAAAAAGCTATTCGCCTTGTTTAAAAAAATAAATTTAACTTCACTAAAATAAGATAAATTAAAAGGAGATCATATTTTCTGATGTAAAATAAAGAGTTTAACGCATTTATGTGATAATCTGGATTTGTTTACAGTTGGCACATTCGCCTTTTTAAAAATTCGATACCGAATTGTATTTTCAAACTTGCTATAATTCATCGATTTCTAGTTTCATAAATTCTTCATAAATGAGATAATATGCTACATTAGACTCAGTCGATTTGATGTCGTTTTTAAATTTCTCAAACCCTGGGGTATGAAAGCTTCGTTTTGGTTCAAAACTCATCCATGATTTTTGCAGAATTTTTAAGTATCGTTTACATGAATAAATTTAAACTTGTAGGTTTGCATAGGAAAACTAAATATTTTGTACTGAAAAATCAATATCATTTTTGTTTCTTCTGTGGAACCGGGTCTGCTTATGGTTTTTGTGCCAATTTCCAAATTTTCTAAAGGAAATTTTCCGTTGTACAACTTTGTCCAGGACCTTAACTTCGTAACGTATTGAGCAAAAAAGTTATTATGTGTTTAACAGGGGCATGTCTTCTGGCATTGAAAAACAATAAATTCATTGACATCACTGCTAGTGCCTCGTGAAGTATTGCATGAAAAGTATTCACACATACCTCGCTATGCACCTAGTAGTGATGCCAATTGATTTTTGTTTGTTTTTAAATTTCAAAAGACATACCCAGGTTGAACAAATAATAACTTTCTTACTTAATAAGATACGAAACTATGATCTTGGACAAAGTTATTCAACGAAACATTTCCTTTAGAGAATTTTTAATTTGGTCCAAAAACCATTAGCAGGCTAGTGTTCACAGAAGAAACAAAAATGATATTGATTTTTCAGAACAAAATTTTAAATTTTCCCATAAAAACCAAAAAGTTCAAATTTACTCATGTTAACAGTACTTAAAAATTCTGCAAAAATCATGGATGATTTTGAACCAAAATAAAACTTTTAAAACCCCAGGGTTCGATAAATACAGAAATTCAAAACTGACCTCAAATTGACTCAGTTCAATGCTACATATTAATTATTAAGTTCTTTTAAAAACAAAACACCTTAACTAATAATAGTAGATATAAAGATACCCAACTCTTTTCATTTATCATATGAATTCCAACAGACATATTTTTTACGAACATCAGCACCATCTACTAACGGAAAATGGCTGCATTTCTCACAAATTGTGTTTAATGATCGTGAAGTGTATGAAAAATGACGTCTAACTAAAAATGCACTCTGATATTCTTTTTCAATTTATATATAAAACTATGCAAAATGTACTCTGAAATAAGTTGATTCAATTTTGGAGACACATTTGCAACTGTCTCGTAAAATTGAGTTGCTCGCAATCAAATTCCTCGATTGTTAAAAAAAACTTAAATTTAATCAGTGACGATAACTCTAGAAACATAGACGTTCAAAAAGTTTTAAATTGATAATTATTCTCATCAAAGATAAAAAAAACTCGTACCTATATAGAAATTTATAATGTAAGATATTTATTTGAAAAATTAATCATCAGAACTCTTCCGTGGAAACCCTTTTTGTCATTAACTCTATTAAATTTGTTTTTAGGCATTCATCACGTTGATCAAAAAATAAAAACCTAATTGAGCTTAAAACTTTAAGGATCGCAAAGAAATCAGTAAGAGAAAATCCGAAATCCAATGTGCTACCGCTGGATAATTTGCTTATAAGGATGAAAAGCTTATAATGTGTCTCAAATATGATTTCCAGACAATTTTCAGCTACAATTATTTATTTTAAAGTCATTCAAAGTTCAAAAAATGTTTTTTTAAAACATGCTTCGGGAAAAAGGCTGTAAATCAGTTATTAAGTACTCGAATTAAATATCACTTAGTGCCTAAGTAAGCCGAAGTTAGAAGCTAAATGTTTTCCATATGAAACTTTTAATTAATTTTTTTTCTTGATCATGATCACATATGTAAAAAAACCGTTCTTTTCAATCAATCAACCGCCAAAGCTATTCCAGTCACAGTAGAAATTTTTTTAAAATGAATTGGAAAGTTGACAATATTTATAACATTTTGGCATCTTTAGATATTTGAAATACGATACACAAAATTTCTGACGATCTTTCGAAGGTAGCTGTTTTTCAAAATTTTTAACAATCTACATTTTCTGAAACAATTCATACACCTAAATTCAGCTTTGCCATAGATTTTGAGAATGTTAACAAACGATTTATGCAATGAAACTTTATCCACAAGCAAAACAAACATTCATGCCGGTTCTAGTGATGTAACAGCATTGGCAGTGCAGTGCTTGTCAAAAATCTGCCGCTAGTCTCCACTTGTTGTCTAAATATTTTTCGCATTTTGTTGATTTTACCGATGGGCAACTTTTTTTTTATATGTAGAAATGAAGTCAATTTTGTTTATAAGTCAGCTAGACGAACCAATCAGAAAAGTTTACCTTTTCAACATTCAACATTCCTTAACTTCCAACAATCAACATTCCTTTACTTCAGGGAATTAATCATCCTCATTTGTTTTGGGGTCTTCCACAGAGACTATACTGGATTTTAATCGATCCTGCCCAAATTTTTTTGTCAATTAGTTTCTGAATTGGATTCTATCTCAAAACCACTTGCAAATTGTTTTCAATTTGCCAAACAGAAACATTGCATTACAAAGAAACGACACTGAAAATTTCATCAATTTCCATCCATGCATTCAAAGGATATTCTATAACAAAGTGTTGCATTTTTTAAATATATTTCTTCAATATCTGCATTTAAATTTTATATAAAGGCATTATTAGAACGTTCTTGTTAACGTTTTCCTAAATTGAACGAAAGTTTTAGAAACCGTTGAAAAATGAGTACATCTTGAAAAGAAGACCAAAATAGATAACGTTGAAAAAAAGGAATGAACTGTTTGAGACTGTGCAGTAGGGTGTCCCAAAACTGCATAATTTCTTGGTATCTTAGGGCTCACCCTACAAATAGTAGATTTGAATGTGGAAAGCAAACTTTTGTATGGAACCAAAAAAAAAAATTTTTTTATCAAATATTTTTTTCTTTACCAATAAATTTCTTATTTATGTTGATTTAATCAAAATTTCAACAAAGACTAACATTTCACCTGAAGACTGCAACTCAATTTGACTTGAAACAAAAATGTTATAGCGATTCAAAGATTGTATTTTGGCAGATCGCAAATTGTGGTTAACATGCTATGAGTACATTTTACTCATTGCGTTTTATATTTCAATGTGCGACCAAAATTCACGCTAGGTACACATTTTGGTCAGTTGAATAAAAAAAAATCTGGACAGGTTTTTTTTTCCTAGAAAATCGTTTGCTAATTTCAAATTTTTGTTAAAAATTCGGTTGATTGTTTTTCACGGGTAGTACTTAAGTCAAAAAAATTTTAAATTTTTTTTAAAATATACAAATTCTGTTAACCCGGAATTCTTTCAAAATCAAATCTTTAAACAGTGAACTTTTTTCAAAGATCATTTTGCGGAAAATATTATTTTTTTAGTTAGTCCCATACAAAAGTTTGTTCTCCTAATCTACCATTTGGAGGGTGAGCCCTCAGATTCCCAGACATTAAGCAATTTTGAAACACCCTACTGCGAAGGTATTAAAATAACAAACTCTGGCTGCTTAAGCCAAGGCCTTTGGTAAGTCTCTGAATCTTGTAGCAAAATTAGAAAACCAGAGATCTGAGTTCGTGATATATAAATATTTCTAAATGGAAAAAACCAACAGTAAATTTAAAAAAATAGTTGTGATGTTCAACTATTAATAATATAATAAAAATTGGAGAATACTAATTAATATTATTAAAAAATATTAAAAAATATTAATAACACAAATTAAACAAAAATTGAAGAATGACAATGAAAACTGGTATTTTCGGAATGCAAACTTTCAAATGAACAGTATTGATCAATATTTTTTTCTTATGTACTCTTGTAAACTCTTTGAATTACTTATACCTTTTTTTTTCAAATAAGGTTATATAAATCGGCCGCCCTACTTTTTCCTTTTTTTGAAGAAAAGATGTCCTACTTTTTTCTAGTTTTCCCACTGTTTTAAAGATAAAAAATCATAAGGAGAAAAACAGACAAAGAGAAACAGGGTGAGGATTAATATGAATATTTAAGCTTTTGATAAGGTTTTTCAGCACGTATCCGGGCGAGAAAAATCCTGACAATTTTATGTAAAAAAAAACCTTGCAGAATCCAAGCATTTGATTTCAAAATTCATGACCATAAATTATTCAGCAAAAATAAAGAAAAACAAAATTAATCAAAAATCATCTTAATCCTAAATCCCCATTAAACCTTTCATGATTATTTTTATAATATTTGCTTTAAAAAAAATCGGTTTGATGGCATAAATTAAAAAAAAAATTATCATTACAATTTTTTTTTTTTGTTTCAATTGCCAATAAAGTGAATATTTCCTGGCAAAATCCAATAACCGGGCTGGGTCAACTGTACCCAAATTTTGTATTAAAAATCCGAGCGAACCAGGATCAAACCATGCTAACTACACGGTGTCTCTGATGGAACGATTTTATTTATCGAAAATTAGCATCGCTAATTTTTGCACCATTCGAAAGCTGGGACTTTCCCCTTTCATTTGAGCCCAAATTTGAAATAATCCACCGGGGGGTCTAGAACATTTTATTTTTTTGAAGATTTTTTAAGCTTTTTAATGGTTTTTCCAAAGACAAAATCATACTAATCACTGTGAAAACGCTCGTCTTACCTTTGGCGTAAATCCAATATTATATGTCAATAACATGATTCAATAGGAAATTTCCCTGACTACAATTTTGTAGAAGACATCAAAGTGATACAAACTGAGAGAAAAGAGTTGTAATGTCACAAACAGAGTGATTATTGTTTCATTTGAAAAATCTAATAAAACTTCCCACCATTGATTGCACCAAAACCAGAAAAAGTATTCTACGAGCTTAGTTATTGATTGAAGAGTGTATTAATGTTCAAAATGGTTTATTTACATTAAAAAATCAATCTTTTACATAAAGTTGATCAGGATTATCTGAAGTTATGAGCATTTTTGGGGTTTTATTATTCCGGAACAAATATCAAATTCTTGTTTTTTTTTTGTCACTCCGATTTTTCCAAAAACCCCGAAGTAGGGAATAAATAAAGTTTAAGGTATTTGAAACGAAAATTTGATACATTTTTCGGAAATTCAAACAGTTGAAAGAGTGAAAGGCAAACTGTAGAAGATGGGAGTAATATCACCTGTCGTTTAGAATTTTTTTTTTCAAATGTTTGATCTTAATTTTTTCGATTGTTTGATTTTATGCAATGCTTTGGTTCAATTTTATTCCAATGTATTGAATATTTGAACTGGATTTTATTTTGAATCCCCACCCCCCACCTCGTGATGTTTCAACTCCAAATGACAAAAGATAGATTTCAAATTTGTTACGGCCATATAAAAAAAAAGATGGCACCTGCTTGACTTGAAAATTTTGTTACTCATTTCATACTTTGAGCAATGTTACATTTTGAATAAGTGCCTAATCTGGGCAAATATATTTATGTAGATACATTATTTTAAGCATTTCAAGCCAGTGCTTTTAATACTGTTCGTGACACGATATAATATTTTATTTTCATAGAAGTAAGAAAATAAAATTCCAGGGGAAAACCAAAAATGCCGAAATCCACAGACAATTGCTTGCAGTGTTCCATACTATCAGATAAAAACCCATGTTTTTTTTTTTATTTTATCTAGGAAATTTGAATTTTTTTCCAGAATAAAACCCTACAAATGCTCATAACTTCAGATAATCCTGATCAATTTAATGTAAAAGATTGATTTTATTTTATGTAAATAAACCGTTTTGAACATTTATATTCTCAACAATCAATAACTAAGCTCGTAGAATACTTTTTCTGGTCTTGGTACAATCAATGGTGGGAAGTTTTATTAGATTTTTCAAATGAAACAATAATCACCCTGTTTGTGACATTACAACTCTTTTCTCTCAGTTTGTATCACTTTGATGTCTTCTACAAAATTGTAGTCAGGGAAATTTCCTATTGAATCATGTTATTGACATATAATGTTGGATTTACGCTAAAGGTAAGACGAGCGTTTTCACAGTGATTTGTATGATTTTGTCTTTGGAAAAACCATTAAAAAGCTTGAAAAATCTTCAGAAAAATTAAATGTTCTGGACCCCCCGGTGGATTATTTCAAATTTGGGCTCAAATAAAAGGGGAAAGTTCCAGTTTTCGAATAATGAAAAAAATAGCGATGCTAATTTTCGAAAAATAAAATTTTCTTCCAGAGACACCGTGTAACTGGACACCTTATCTACTGTTGCATTATGTTAATCGAAATATTTCAGAACGAATAACAGATTTTGTTTTTGAAGTGACATAGTTTAGGCAAAAGATTGGAATCTTTTTGCTAAATATTTAAATTTAAATCTACTAAAAGTTTTCCCCAGTCTGTACTTTATATGAACATTTTTTCAGATCTTTTTAGATTGCGAACAACATGAATCAAATAGTAACTAATTTCCTGTAAGTTATAAACAGATTTTAAATCCTTAAGAGACGTAGTCAAAGTCATGACTGTGACCAAAGAGGTTCAGATGAAGAAATCGACGCATTTGAATTTTTTTACAGAACCATCGCTTGAATGTTGAAAAAAATAAAGAATGTTAAAATAACGCTTTCTTTCTTTCCCAGAAAATTACAAAACTTAAACGATGTCATCTGACCATGAAAGATTCAAATTACAATAGTGATGCATTTAAAACAAAACCCAAGAGGAGATAAATTCTTCTCCCTTGTTTTTGCGCCACGGGATGACTCATTTCCCGACAGATTTTTGGCGCAATTATAAATCAACCCCTCTTTCCGGCTTGTCGGGATTGGAAGACCACATAACTTTATTATTACCATCACTCTCAGCAATAATAACACAATACTACCCCCTGTATAAGAAAACGCAACCAATCCAGATTTGGAGTGTTGTAATTGCATGAACCATAATTCGAGGGGTGAGGGGCACTTCAATGTTGGCTTCAAGTACTATGCCATTGGGATAATTTTCTTCCCTCTTTCCCAAAATTCATAGCTACAATTTTCAGCCATGCGTGCGTGGGGCGGTCGTTTTGAGTTCTTGCGTACGCCTAGAAGAATTCCCTACTGGCCAGACAACAACTCCAGAGGGGGTTATTTTCGATGCTTGTCACGCTGTTTTAGTTTGAATTTTCAACTGCATTCACACGCATCTAGCTAGGGTCGTCTTTGTCGGGATAGGAGAAATTCCTAAATTCGTTCGATAATCATTATTGTAATTACTTTAACAGATGTATCTTTTAGTTTCAGGGGAGATTAATGAAGAATTATCTCGTGACGACTGACTTTGAATGATTTTTATGTGATCAGAAGATTAGAATGAAAATATTAAAATCTGAAAATTCCCATCCCATATTCAATTCTCATTGGGAATTCTGAAAATTAAACGTGTTTTAAAAAATTCAGAACACCCTATCAAATAGCATTTGCGTCTAGACTCAAGCAGTCTCTCATACAAAAATCATCGAACCGGCACGTGTTAACTTGAACTTGAACTACCGAAAATGAGCGGCAACTTTAGAGGAAAAAAAACTGTTGTCGTCATCGTCTCGGATGAGATTGCGGCAAATTTTCTCCCTCCAACATCCTACTGTGGTAATTTTTTTTCTTTCGCTAAGCCAACCATGACTTTTCCGTAGCCTTAAATCCATTGTTTGCATGCCGAGGTTACGGATTTTTTTCGGCGGGATTCAAAATTTTACCCAAGTACCTCCAGCGAAGCGTTTTGGAGCCTTTCAAACGCTTCAGAGGCTCCAAATTAGGCGTTTCCTTTGATGCTGGCGGAAGGTGTTCTTACCTGAAAAAAAAGAATTGAGAAAGAAAGAATTAGTAAAATATAAATAATTGAACGTTGGTGGTACATTTGAATACTTGAGATTAAACTCTTTCAGTTGAACAATTTTTGAAACCTAAATAACTTGATAACACAATTTTTGAAACAGAAAACCTTAAACCTTTTACCTTTTACCTTAAATAATGAATAACATAGGTTACGTCATCACTCAACAAATCTGAACAAGACAAGTAATGAAACAGTTTGCTTTTATTTAAACAATTTTACTTAAGAAGATCCGAAAAAAAATTAATTTTTTTAAAAGACATTCACCGTCTTAGCCGATTTAGGCATTGCAGACTGAATAAATGACGTTGACAATTCAAGATTGACATTTAACACCCAGTACCGAGATGGGAATCGAACCCATGTCTTCGGTGAACCAGCGATAACCGTCTTACCACGCTAACCCCTCGACCACCGAGACGTACAAAACAAAAAAAAAATTTCATGCATTTTTTCAGTTCTAACATTTTATTATTTATTTTAATTCCGTTCAAAAAACAGAATATCAAATATTGAGATCAAAAATCCAAATTAAGATGTAAGATATAAGCGATAATATGGAAGAATATCATACTTTTAAAAAATTGGAATAAACTGTCAAAATTCAAGAATCACATGACGATAAATTATGTAACTTTTTGTCATTTTTGTCATTCTTGTCATTTTTGTCATTTTTGTCATTTTTGTCATTTTTGTCATTTTTGTCATTTTTGTCATTTTTGTCATTTTTGTCATTTTTGTCATTTTTGTCATTTTTGTCATTTTTGTCATTTTTGTCATTTTTGTCATTTTTGTCATTTTTGTCATTTTTGACATTTTTGTCATTTTTGTCATTTTTGTCATTTTTGTCATTTTTGTCATTTTTGTCATTTTTGTCATTTTTGTCATTTCTGTCATTTTTGTCATTTTTGTCATTTTTGTCATTTTTGTCATTTTTGTCATTTTTGTCATTTTTGTCATTTTTGTCATTTTTGTCATTTTTGTCATTTTTGTCATTTTTGTCATTTTTGTCATTTTTGTCATTTTTGTCATTTTTGTCATTTTTGTCATTTTTGTCATTTTTGTCATTTTTGTCATTTTTGTCATTTTTGTCATTTTTGTCATTTTTGTCATTTTTGTCATTTTTGTCATTTTTGTCATTTTTGTCATTTTTGTCATTTTTGTCATTTTTGTCATTTTTGTCATTTTTGTCATTTTTGTCATTTTGGTCATTTTGGTCATTTTTGTCATTTTGGTCATTTTTGTTATTTTTGTCATTTTTGTCATTTTTGTCATTTTTGTCATTTTTGTCATTTTTGTCATTTTTGCCATTTTTGTCATTTTTGTCATTTTTGTCATTTTTGTCATTTTTGTCATTTTTGTCATTTTTGTCATTTTTGTCATTTTTGTCATTTTTGTCATTTTTGTCATTTTTGTCATTTTTGTCATTTTTGTCATTTTTGTCATATTTGTCATATTTGTCATATTTGTCATATTTGTCATTTTTGTCATTTTTGTCATTTTTGTCATTTTTGTCATTTTTGTCATTTTTGTCATTTTTGTCATTTTTGTCATTTTTGTCATTTTTGTCATTTTTGTCATTTTTGTCATTTTTGTCATTTTTGTCATTTTTGTCATTTTTGTCATTTTTGTCATTTTTGTCATTTTTGTCATTTTTGTCATTTTTGTCATTTTTGTCATTTTTGTCATTTTTGTCATTTTTGTCATTTTTGTCATTTTTGTCATTTTTGTCATTTTTGTCATTTTTGTCATTTTTGTCATTTTTGTCATTTTTGTCATTTTTGTCATTTTTGTCATTTTTGTCAATTTTGTCATTTTTGTCATTTTTGTCATTTTTGTCATTTTTGTCATTTTTGTCATTTTTGTCATTTTTGTCATTTTTGTCATTTTTGTCATTTTTGTCATTTTTGTCATTTTTGTCATTTTTGTCATTTTTGTCATTTTTGTCATTTTTGTCATTTTTGTCATTTTTGTCATTTTTGTCATTTTTGTCATTTTTGTCATTTTTGTCATTTTTGTCATTTTTGTCATTTTTGTCATTTTTGTCATTTTTGTCATTTTTGTCATTTTTGTCATTTTTGTCATTTTTGTCATTTTTGTCATTTTTGTCATTTTTGTCATTTTTGTCATTTTTGTCATTTTTGTCATTTTTGTCATTTTTGTCATTTTTGTCATTTTTGTCATTTTTGTCATTTTTTGTCATTTTTTGTCATTTTTGTCATTTTTGTCATTTTTGTCATTTTTGTCATTTTTGTCATTTTTGTCATTTTTGTCATTTTTGTCATTTTTGTCATTTTTGTCATTTTTGTCATTTTTGTCATTTTTGTCATTTTTGTCATTTTTGTCATTTTTGTCATTTTTGTCATTTTTGTCATTTTTGTCATTTTTGTCATTTTTTGTCATTTTTGTCATTTTTGTCATTTTTGTCATTTTTGTCATTTTTGTCATTTTTGTCATTTTTGTCATTTTTGTCATTTTTGTCATTTTTGTCATTTTTGTCATTTTTGTCATTTTTGTCATTTTTGTCATTTTTGTCATTTTTGTCATTTTTGTCATTTTTGTCATTTTTGTCATTTTTGTCATTTTTGTCATTTTTGTCATTTTTGTCATTTTTGTCATTTTTGTCATTTTTTGTCATTTTTGTCATTTTTGTCATTTTTGTCATTTTTGTCATTTTTGTCATTTTTGTCATTTTTGTCATTTTTGTCATTTTTGTCATTTTTGTCATTTTTGTCTTTTTTGTCATTTTTGTCATTTTTGTCATTTTTGTCATTTTTGTCATTTTTGTCATTTTTGTCATTTTTGTCATTTTTGTCATTTTTGTCATTTTTGTCATTTTTGTCATTTTTGTCATTTTTGTCATTTTTGTCATTTTTGTCATTTTTGTCATTTTTGTCATTTTTGTCATTTTTGTCATTTTTGTCATTTTTGTCATTTTTGTCATTTTTGTCATTTTTGTCATTTTTGTCATTTTTGTCATTTTTGTCATTTTTGTCATTTTTGTCATTTTTGTCATTTTTGTCATTTTTGTCATTTTTGTCATTTTTGTCATTTTTGTCATTATTGTCATTTTTGTCATTTTTGTCATTTTTGTCATTTTCGTCAAAATTTTGCCAATTTCCACAGATTTCCAAAAGAAATTTTAAGCAATGAATTACAAAAAAAGAAAGATGTCTCAAACTTTAGAAGGACTATATCAATCATCAAATAAACAAGAAAATTATTTGAAAACTGTTGTATTTTTTAATGAATTATTGAAAGGAAACTGTTTATTCCATCAAGTAATTTCCCTATGAATATTATCAAACCTTTCTTATTTTGCACAAGGTTCAAAATACAAAAATAAATGTTCATCATATAAATATTTGTATTTTTATTTACCATCTTTGCGAGAGCTCGGCTTCCTAATTCGTCATTGTCGGACGAGACGTGGGTCCGAACGGTCGCAAAAAGTTTTCGCTCGCAATCGGTTGTAGGATTTTTTGCTCGCTTGGTGCAGTCGCCACGTGTTTTTAGTCGTTAATACAAACGGAACGCATTGGACTAAAAATGGAATCTGGAGTTCGCAAGAACACATTGAAGCTTTGTTTGATGTTGGAACAGCCACCCCGTCACACTTGGATGTGCTGAATTTCATCACCGGTACGCTGAATCTGGGAGTAGCTGACCTGCACTCTGTGTACAAAGACGAGAATGACGGCCATTTTTACGTGAAGTTCTTCGATGAAGCGGAATCCACCGAATTCTGGAAAAACGCATTGGATTCATACATTTTTTCATTTGACGATGGGACACAGGCTCAAGTGACTCTGGAAATTGCCAGCCGAATATTCCGGTATGTAAGAATATTCAACTTACCACCCGAAATCGACGACAAAATCATCGCTAACGTGCTTGGACAATTTGGCATGATTCGCCAACATGTGCGAGAGCGCTACCCGCAACAGTTTAATCTAAACATTTTTAACGGCGTGCGAGGAGTCCATATGGAGGTCGCCAAAGAAATCCCCCAAGTATCTTCATTGGACATTTTCGAGCTCGTATTTATTACGACGGCTTAAAAAATCGCTGCTTTTTCTGCAAGGAGGAGGGTCACCAGAAGGCATCGTGCCCGAAGCTTCTATCAAACGCTTCTCGTAATAATCCAAGTTCATACAGCTCAATCACAGCAACGGGAATTGTTCCTGGCCCAGTGCTAAGGGTTGCACCGATTTCGAGCAACATGAAAGTTCATGACAAACCCACGGAATCATCACCAGCAACATCAAAAGAATCAGCTTCGATCACCATCACTAACCAAGACGAAACCACCGCTGGTGCGGATGGTCCGCATCCCGGGGGAAGCAAAGGGCCGCGGGAGACGCAGCACCTCATCGAAGATTCAACACAACACGAACCAGAACCTATGGATACGTTTACTAAGCACGTTGCTAAACGCTCGGCGACAATCACGTCAACATCATCATCGGACCCGGAGGAAACAACGTGTGCAACACAAAAGGAACCGTGCATGAACAAGACAATGATCAACGACGATTTCCAGAAGCCGAAGTCGAAACGAGGCCGTAAGGATAAGCAGCAGACTAAACCGATTGTAGAGATTGCCACGCGATCTCGTTCACGTTCGCAACCGAAAAATTGAAAATCCAACCTAAAAAGAACACAAAACTAGAGGATATGGTGTTTTTTTTTTGTATGAACCAGACGGAAACCGACGATAGCATCCAGAAAATGATTAGATGTGAATAATACATTTTTAGTTCCTACTGTAATTTGTTGTAGTTTCAGATCAGACTTTTTTAACTACTAAAGAAATTTATTAGTTTAAATGAGTATTGAGAAATGAAAAAAAAAACTTGATTATTTGAAAATGTATTTGCATATCTTGTAGAATCTAACATTGTAAAAATTAATTGAATAAAAGATTATTTTGGAAAATTTTATTCGGAGGAGCTTAGGGAAGTTGACATCCATTTGAATACGACCAGCTTCAATCCTTTTCCTTTTTCTTCGATCACCTTTATATACACAAAGACACAGTTTTAATGAAATTCAATGCTACCATCTCCATGTGATCAGCTTGCTCCTGAAATAACAATACTTACACTATTTGAAGAACATTTTTAAAGGCAATATTCAATTTATCAATTTCCCACTCAGGCATTGATAAATACCATCGTTCTCTACGCATGTTTTGGTGATAGAAGATTTTCAAAATCTTTTGTTACAAATGAGAAATCGTTATTTTAAGATTTTAATTTCCTACAGCACATAAATTGACACCATTTTTAATACGCAAGTTTGTACTTAATGCACACAAAAACCGAGCAGCAAATTAAGGAATTTATGCAAGAACATATCTAAAAACTTTTTTTATTGACCTTTTTATCTTAAAAATGCTCAGCATTGTCCAAAACATTTTTTAAAATCTCACTATTTTCGAACAGCTTTGTTTACATTTCGCTTCACCCAAACTCGCTGTCAAATTTTGTTATTCCATCGCCTATTCTTGGTTCTTGAACATTATCGAAAAATGCTCGATTGTCAACAATAACTACGGCACGCAGAGATAAAAAGTATCTGAAAAATGAGCCTGCGAGCTTAAAGCTTGAGACAAAAAATAGTATTTGTCTGGTTTGTTTCAGTTTGAATCTACGAACAACATTCTCTCCTTTCGTACGTGCTCAAGAATAAGCTTCAAAAGAGAAGATGAGATGGTTTGCATCGTCCGTGTCGTTTTCCCCTTCTCAGAGCAGTCTATGCCTGCGAATATAGTGTTGGGTGAAGGATGGAACTAACAACCGCCATCATAGCATAAATACGATGCGAGCATCCAGTGTCTATGATCTAAATTCGTATTCCTGGAAAAAAATATATCTAATTTCGAGGTTGAACCCCTTCATGCCATTCGCTTTTACTTACTTACTTAATGATCTCGTGCCGATCCTCCGGTGCATAGGGCTGTGGTAAAAGATCTCCACTGTTGACGATCCGGAGCCAGCGTCTTCACCTGGTCCCAGTCAAGATTCTCGTCGACAGTTCGAATTGCAGCGGCTAGGCTTCGCCGCCACGAGTTTCTGGGCTGTCTTTTCTTCGATGTCCCTCTGGATTCCAATCTAGCGCCTTTCTGCAAATCTCGTTTTCATCTTTTCGCAGCGTGTGCCCAATTCACCTCCACTTACGTTCCCTAATCTCGACTTCTAGCGCTTGTTGGATTTCATGTTTTTGATTGCCGCTTCTATTTCAGCCAGCGAGGGCGCTTCCGAGTTGATACCATTTATGCGGCTTACAGTTGGCGCTTCGAGCTGCAAGTTCTGTTGGCCATCGCTATTTGTGACTCAGAAGAGTTGTTCAAAATGGTTGAGCTGATCTGTTCGATCTGTCAACGGCTGACCTGCTCAGTTTTTCAGCGGCTTATGCATCATGGAATGTCGTTTAGTAATCGGCTCTAATGGCGGCGGCTCTTCTTCCCTCTTCGGCTAGGGGGTTGGTCCAGGCTACTTATCTTGTCTCATCTACAAGCTCGTTTAACTGCCATTTCCAGCTCCACATACCGTACATGCCTGCTCAATTCCAACCCTCCAAGTTTCATCCGACATCCTTTCACTTCGTCTTCCACAAACTTTACCGAGAGTACCATGGCTCGTCGTGATAAAGGCATTCTTGATTCCACGCCACTGTTCTTCGACTGTTCCGTCTGTCGGCAGCTCCGAGGCTCGGGATTCTAGCCCTTTTCACTTCTGGATTCTCCAACCGGCGGACGTCGTATCGACACCCGACTTCCTCCTCGCGTCGTTGGACACGCGCAACTCTCAGTCGTATCTCGCCAAGGACGAGGTGATGGTCAGATGCAATGTCTGCGCTTCGCTTGTTGCGGACATCAAGAAGGCTCCTTCTCCATTTTCTGCTGATGCAGATGTGGTCAATTTGATTTTCTGTTCGGCCATCTCGGGATACCCAAGTGACCTTATGTGCTGGTCGATGGGGGAAGAGCGATCCACCGATCACCATGTTGATGTTGCCACAAAATTCTACAATCAGCTCTCCGTTTTCGCTCATCTTTCCTAAGCAATGGCGCCCTATGGTGCGCTCAAGATTGTCGGAGCCAATCTTTGCTTTGAAGTCACCCAAATCGATTTTGATGTCACCCTTCGGAATTTTCTCTACCACGCTGTTGAGTTGACTGTAGAACTGCTCTTTCTCCTGCAAATCAGCAACGTCAGTTAGCGTATATCACTAGACCATTGTAAGGTTTCTAACTCGTGTTTTAAATCTGGCTACGATAGTTCTTTCGTTTATCGGTTCCCATCTTATGAGGGCCGCATGGGACTGCGGGCTCAACAGGAAACCAACTCTCGATCCTGAGTAGCGTGCCAGAGTAGAGCAGTACTAGACTGGACTTTGTCTTGTGTTCTCCAACGGACTTCGGTCAGTCCCAAAGTTTCCAGCTTGAGGCGGCTCGCTTCTCTAGCAAGATTGTTCGACAAGGTCGACAAGTCGTCGGCAAAGTTCCAGGTCGGTCATTTCTTTCGGATTCCGTTACAATTTAATAAATCGGGAGCAGTAAGTTGTTAGCTTATGATTCCTATTCCGATTCCTATTCATCTTGGACTTAGCCGTAGGAAGTCGGATTTCATAAATTCAGCCGCTCGCTGCGAAATAGACAAAAATCTACAAGAAGCATCGCATACAAATCGCATACTACTGAGTACAATAAGTAATGCTGTACGGTTCCATCGATTATGGTTTAACAAAATTTCTTCTTCACACTCTTCTCACTATAAGAGTTAACAGCACCTACCAGTCGAACTAATTGGTAATTTTTCAAAAGCCCTTTCTCGAATCAGATCTATCAATTAATTATCGGAATGACGGCTGGCTTGCTCGACAATGCGATGTTGCTTATTGCAATTGGTTTTCAGGAACCATTACTTTTCCACCTTCCATGTAGAAGAAAAAAAAAACCATCGGAGGGCTTAACGCATTCCAACAGCTGATCGTGGTCGAAAAAATACGATGAAGGTGGATCAGAAGAACCGCGCTGTAGGTGTTCCTCTTCTCCGGGAGCCTTCCAGAGAGCCAATTCCCAGCAGGAACACACTTTAGTCCGCTTTTTCGATTCGAAAGAACCAGGGCGGAAATAAACCAACTGAGCACTGCACCTAATCGCGTGGATTACTTATTTCATTTAGCCGCGGCGTGGCGGCTCTCTCGTGTTGATCTAGTTATGGGGCTCCTGCTGGCTTTATCGCGGAACCTTCGAGGTACATATTAAGGTTCTTCTTACTCCTTCTCTATGGCATGGGGCGGTCTATGGATTAGAGGGAACGAGAAATCGGTAAATTTAGGCCACACCGCGCCACCAAAGATGATGATCGTGAAGACGATGGTGATGGCTCCAATTACTCAAAGTCTTGCGCCCGCGCGGGGATTAAAAGTCCGGATGGTACCTTTACGAGAAACCGTTGTTTCCTAAAGAAAGTGAGAAATAGGAAAAAAACGTTTCGTTCCTTCACGGATCAGGTGGTGCCAGATGGTTTTTTTTCGGTGCTCGCTTTATGAAACTCGGAGTTTTCCTAGCTTCCCTTGGTTCATTTGCGGTTCGGTTTCGGGTTTTTGCTGCTGCTGCTGCCGCTGGAGCCAATATCGTTCGGAAAGAAGAGAAAGGGCTCGCAGATTTGCCAAATGGATTAGACCAGTTAATTATTCTATGAAATGTGATTATTGTGTATTAATTGTGCTTTTATGTTTTTTTTTCCTTTCTCGATCTTCTTTCCGTTTGCGGCACTGAGTCCGGACGGCGGTGCAATTCGTTCGGCACCATCGAGAAAGGAATGTGTTGCGGTCATCAGAGAACGTTAAAGTTTTTTGTAGTTAGATTTTTCTCCAAGCAATTAAGGTGTGGAACGGCAATATTGAATTTCGCTAACGGGATTCAAGAGAAAAAACGGACTCAGAGAAAAAAACATCATCGAAATCATCTTTTAAAACAATTTGAATTTCAATATTTGAGTTGGAATTTCTAAATTATTTAAAAAAATTCAAAATATCATTTCAGCTTTTTCATTTCTTTTTAAAAAAGTTTTTTTAGTTGTTCATTTAAAGTAATGATGTGCACTTTGAAAACGTTTTTATTATAATAACTCAGTTATTTCCCATATTTTTTCAGGAATCTCATAAAAATACTTCAGTTCACTCCCTCAGGATAGTTTGTTCGAATAGTGATTCTGAACTAGTTCATATTTAAGTACAATTAAAGAGCTCTTGATCAGAATCTCAAAGATGAGGTACTGAATAAGAAGGCAATTTTAAATTTATTTCATATGTAAAAGTCTTAAAAGTTCTCGGTATAACAAACCAGTATTTTTCGAAAGGCATTGAAAATAATTTGAAAATGGCAGGTTTTGCTGCCAAAAGCTTTCTCAAAATTCTGGAAATGTTTTTTTTTTTCTAGCTTAAATAAGTCAGTGAATTCGTTGGCTTTTAAATGAGCAATAAAAAACGCTATCATAAAAAAAATTAATTATTTTTGCGTTAAATCGAATATCATTTCTGGGATAAAAGTTAGGTTTATTTAAAGTTTGTTAACATGAAATGTACTGCAAGAGTTAAGGAATATTAAAAAACAAAAATTTAGAAAAAAAATTCTCAATTCTTAAACTATTTAAACTTTGTAAAAGATTTTAAAAATGGTGAAATTTGAAATTGTGCATAAACTTCTGAGTTTGAAGACAAAAAGATTTTTTTCATCGTTAAAAAAATTTCAAAACTAATTCACAATTCATGAATTTATATACTAACTTTTGAAGATAAACAATAAGCAAAACCGAAAATAATTAGAGCACGGTGTCTTTTTTGAAAGATCAATCAAGAAAAATTTATATCTCTGAAAGTTTGTCACTCTTTTTTTGATTTGGGGATTTTTTTTTTATTATCTGACGGGTTTGCGCCGGGGGTCTTCAGATTTTCCCCAAAATTTAAAATTTGGTTCATTTTTTCGACTAAAAAACACATGTATTTTTTCAGATTTCTAACATTTTTATTTTTTGAGTTAGCTTCGGTTAAATTTTTTTGTAAATAAAAAATAACCATTTTTCAAAGCTACATAACTCTGTTATTTTTCAACGGAAATTATAAAATAGCACATCAAAATGCACTGAAATTTTATCAGCTTTCCAAATAAAATAGTGGAAAAAAATTAAATAATTACCTTCAACATGAAAAGTTGTAAATAAACTTTAAATGGCGTCCAAAAGTACCGTCTCCACCACCGAGTATTTTGCAAAAAGTATTATTGTATAGCTCGATTTATGATGCAACTTTCATCTGAAGACACCAAAGTGGGCCATCAACACCTTGAAGAGTTATGAAAGAAATAATGACAATAAATCTCTTTTTTTGCATCGAAAACAAACAATGGTCGAACAACTGCACTCACATATGGAGATAGCACGCACTTCTAAAAACATGGAAACAAAAGAACTTATCAAAGCAGGTAATAAACACTATTTTTTTATCCTTTTCAGACTACTCCTACTCAAATAACAGTCCCATATGAATTTTCGTCATTTTAGGTCAACATAAGGCTTCAAAATAAAACACTAAAAAAGAAGTTTTGTTCTAGAAATTTCGAAAAAAAAAATCAATTCGTGGCTGTCCTATACTTGAATAACAGTCCCATATGTGAAATACCACGGATTTGGTTACTTTTCAATGCTTCTTTCGGCGAAATAACTCACTTGATGTCGAATGATGCACAGTAGTTTTCGAAGGCAGGTCTGACTTTCTTAGGAATGACTTCCTGAGCGAAGAACTATCGGATGCAATCAAAAATCGTAAAAAGATTCAACTAACAATGTGGATTTCACGATATTTTTTTTCCAAAAGTATGTTTTTTTTCTGGCAATTGCATTAAGAAGTTTAAAATGATCAAATTTAAGTCCTAGAAAGTAGCTTGGTGAACAAAATATATTCTGTATGGGACTGTTATGCGAGTAGATTTGAAAAAGGTTTCAAATATGGTCGATTAACAGACCCATAATGAATAAAAATGGTGCTTTCGACCTTACCAATAACCCAATTTCGAAAATTTCAGGTCTAACGATTTATTATGACAATCTAGAAACGATCTTCGTTTATGCTAAAAGTGGTGGTCACAATTTAAAAATATATTCCAAAACAGAAAAAGCTGATTTCCTCGTATTCGTTTATACTCAGTTTTGCACCAGGTCACAACAAGTTATGCACATTTTACTGTCATTTTTAGAAGTTTATGCGCTAAGTTTTGCATCCGTAATTCCCCAGATTTGATTTAAAATGGACGGTGGAACACTGATGATTCGTGTGTGAGCGATCGAGGTAGCAAAACACTGACGACGAATTATGTTCTTTCTAGTATGGTAAACCTCAAAACTGGGCGAATGGAGAAAACGAATACGGTAAAAGTGTCATATTTTCATCATTTTACAGCCTGGGCTGGCCATACTGAGCTCTCCGATTATTTCTACAACATTTGTGCCACTTTCTCATACTTTTTTGATCAATGGGAAAGGATTTTGGTGTCCAGTGCATAGCTCCCGATATAAAAACAATGTAAAGCACGTCTATATTTCATTTTTTAATCACATTTTTGTGATCCTAAACACAGGGACTGAACCTTCTACTATTGGCATTGATTATGCTTCACAATTATCTTTGATCGAAAAGTTAATAAGTTATATAGTATATGACCAGGTTGTTAAAGCAACATTCCCATTATTAGTTATATCACATTAACAATACGATACCAAGAATTTTGGTTAAAATTTAAAGTCAATTTTGCTGCAAACACTCTACAAAGCACGAAAAAGTAGTGTTTATTACCTGCTATAGTAAGTTCTTTTGTTTCCATGTTGTTAGAAGTGCTTGCTATCTTCATATGTGAGTGCAGTTGTTCGACCATTGTTTGTTTTCGATGCAAAAAAAGAGATTTATTGTCATTATTTCTTTCATAACTCTTCAAGGTGTTGATGGCCCACTTTGGTGTCTTCAGATAAAAGTTGCATCATAAATCGAGCTATACAATAATATTTCTTGCAAAATATTCGGTGGTGCAGACGGTACTTTTAGACGCCATTTAAAGTTTATTTACAACTTTTCATGTTGAAGGTAATTACTTAATTTTTTTCAACTATTTTATTTGGAAAGCTGATAAAATTTCAATGCATTTTGATGTGCTATTTTATAATTTCCGTTGAAAAATAACAGAGTTATGTAGCTTTGAAAAATGGTTATTTTTTATTTACAAAAAAATTTAACCGAAGCTAACTCAAAAAATAAAAATGTTAGAAATCTGAAAAAATAGATGTGTTTTTAAGACGCAAAAATGAACCAAATTTTCTATTTTGGGGAAAATCTGAAGACCCCCGGCGCAAATTGTCAGATAATAAAAAAAATCCCCATTTGTCTTTATTGGTACTAATTCATCATTACATTTATATTACATTATTACATTTAAATAGGTGTTCAGTTCAATAATAAACTGTCCAGAGCCTATTCAGTTAACCAGTTTACCAATCACTTAAAATTTATTTATTCGACTTAAATTTGCTGAGCGCAATCAAGTATTTTTATGTAGGAGAACATCCTGTAATGTCAAAAATATTTTAAACTTACAACTAAAATTAAAACTATCCTAAACTTAAACTAATTATAGAGAGAACGAACCTCTGCGATGGAAGACTGCATCGATTGACACAGCGACTCTTATTCTGCGTCGCGCGTGAGGTGACGGCAGTCGGGTCACCCAAGTCGCTTGATTCCAGTAGACTAAGGTTGCCAGATTGCCCGGTTTTATCCAGGTTTGCCCAGATATTAAATACAAATCTCGACAAAAGTCCGGTCCGGCCCGGTTGCCCGGATTTCATTGAAAAGAGCCCGGATTATGGTCGGATATATTCACTTTATTTCCTTAAACATTAAAAAATTGCGTTGTAAAATTTTATTTGTGAGTCCTGAAGGAAATTCTTTGAGCATGTTTTAAAAAAATAATCTTGAGCGGTGTTTCGAAAGCCTAAAATACGATTTAAAAACTGCGTATGAGTAATGATGAAAAAAAATCATGTTTTTTATCCTGATTTGTGTTAGGTAAATCTTGGGTTTTGACCAAATTTGCTCGGAATTTTGAACGACAATTTTGAAAATTGGCCGGATTTTGCCTGATTTTTAGAAGAAATAGCCCGTGTTTGTCCGTCCCGAAATAAAAATTCTGGCTGCTTTACAGTATACGCTTTAGGTGAGGATTGTCACTTCGGATGAACTTTGAGAGTTCTCACCCTATTCTGGTCGTCACCTTGGGTGAGAAAAGTCACATTCGGGTGACGATTTTAGGTGAGAATTGTTGGTACCTTTTCATAAGTAAGGCCTGAATAGATACCAAAATGTTTAGAAAAAAAATTGTCAAAAATGATATAAAATCAAAAAAAATTTTGATTTCGAGACGAGTAAATATTTTTCCTCACTTAAACATTTTCGAATAAGGTGACAAGAAGCGCAAAATAATGTCCACGGTAGGGGAGAATTTCTTACACTCTACGCACTTTGAAAATTTTTTTTTTTTTTTAAACAAATTTGAAATCAAAACTTATGGCCAAAAAAGTATAAAGTATGGAGAAAATATTAAAATTATCAATAAAAGCTTCCTAGAAGGCCGAATTGTCATTAGGTCGAATGGCCATCAGGCCGAATGGTCATTTGGCCGAATGTTAATTTGGCCGAATGTTAATTTGGCCGAATGTTAATTTGGCCGAATGGCCATTTGGCCGAATGGTCATTTGGCCGAATGGTCATTTGGCCGAATGGTCATTTGGCCGAATGGTCATTAGGCCGAATGGTCGTTAGGCCGAATGGTCGTAAGGCCGAATGGTCGTAAGGCCGAATGGTCGTAAGGCCGAATGGTCGTAAGGCCGAATGGTCGTTAGGCCGAATGGTCGTAAGGCCGAATAGTCGTAGGGCCGAATATTAGTAATGCCGAATGGATGCTAGGCCGAAAGATCGTTAGGCCGAATGGTCGTCGGGTCAAATGGTCGTAAGGGCGGATGGATGCTTGGCCGAAACGTCGTTAGGCCGAATGGTCACTAGGCCCAATGGTCATTAGGCCGAATGGTCATAATGCTGACTGGTCTTAAGGCCGAATGGATGCTAGAAGGTCGTTAGGCCGAATGGTTGTTCGGCTGAATGGTCGTTGGGCCGAATTTATGCTAGGCTTATAAGATATATTATCGCTTTTTTGCATAGGCCGATCAGTAGTTAGGCCGAATGGTCGTTAGGCCGAAAAGTCATCAGGCCGAATGGTCAGCAGGCCGAATGGATGCACGGCTGGATTCGACCATTCGACTTTGCGACCATTCGGCATAGTGGCCATTCGGCCTTATGAACATTCGGCCTTATGAACATTCGGCCTATCGTCCATTCGGCCTAACAGCCATTCGGCCTAACGACCATTCGACTTAGCATGCAGACAAGTGTAAAAGGTTTCATATTGAGCAACCATTCATGAAGATCATTTAGCCTTATGACCATTCGACCTAACGACCATTTGGCCTAACGACCTTTCGGCCTAGCATCCATCAACCCTTACGATCATTTGGCCTGACGACTATTCGGCCTTATGACCTTTCGGCATTACGAACATTCGGCCTTTAGACCTTTCGGCCGTGCGACCTTCTAGCATCCATTCAGCATTATGACCATTCGGCCTTGCCACCACTCGGCCTTACGACGTT
Organism: Uranotaenia lowii; assembly: GCF_029784155.1. Lineage (NCBI taxonomy): Eukaryota > Metazoa > Arthropoda > Insecta > Diptera > Culicidae > Uranotaenia > Uranotaenia lowii. The sequence continues at coordinate 325,254,768 of NC_073693.1, forward strand.
TCGGCCAAATGACCACTCGGCCTTACGACGTTTCGGCCAAATGACCATTCGGTCAAATGACCATTCGGCCAAATGACCATTCGGCCAAATGACCATTCGGCCAAATGACCATTCGGCCAAATGACAATTCTGCCTAATGACAATTCGGCCTAATGACCATTCGGCCTAATGACTATTCAGCCAAATGACCGTTCGGCCTAATGACCATCCGGCCAAATGACCATTCGGCCAAATGACCGTTCGGCCTAATGACCATTCGGCCTAGTATCCATTCGACCTTATGATCATTCGGCCGAAAATCCTTTCAGCCTTGCGCCCTTTCGGCCTTACAGCCTTCGGCTGGATACCGTCGGCCGAATAACCCATTCGGCCTAGTGGCCTTTTCGGCCAGATAGTCCATTCGGCCTAACGTCCATCGGCCGAATGGCTTTTGGCCTCATGACTTTCGGCCGAATGACCCAGCCTCCAAAGAATTCAGTATGTGAAGCTGGGAAATGTTAGATCCGGCGCATTATCGGTCAACAGTGGTATGCCACAAGGGAGTCACTTGGGACTCCTTCTCTTAATCACTGTTATGAGCGAGTTCCCCGAGGTACTGCAGGACGTTTTTGTGCTGATATACGCAGATGATCTGAATATGTTCCTCCCTGTTTGCAACCCAAAGGATTGCTCGACTCTGGAGAACGAACTGCTACGATTTTCAGACCGTTGTTGTACCTATGGATTGAAGAAGATTTTAGTTGCAATCACTGTGGCGTCAGTAATCGACCGGCTTGGGCCTCCCGGCAGACAGTCTGCGGACCTGCCTCCACTTCTTAACAACCACCAGAGGTTGTCAAAGCCCAATCTCAAAGGGAGAAAAGGCTTTGCCAAGTGCCCTCCCGAGTACAGTCCAATGGCTTTTCATGGCCACAACATCATGCGTGGCTTTCGCCTTGAATAAAGTTTGATTATTTATTACTAGAAAGACCTTCTGTAAAGGATCTTGGAGTCGAGATAGATAAAGAACTGAATTTCACATATCACATAGAGCAGGCAATAGCCAGAGCAAACTTTATGTTTGAAATGGTCAGTAGAATCTGTCATGAGTTGAATGACCCTACACAATCGTCTCAATTTATGTTGGATTAGTTCGAACTACAATCGAGTACGCAACTCTTTTACAATTTCTACGCTAGATAATCGGAGGAAGTCAAACGATGCATTATTTTTCGAAAATTTGACGAGTGGAAGATATTATTCGCCGTTCATGCTTTCACAAATCCCCCAACGAAGGACACAGTAGCCTATGCAGCGTTAGGCCATTCCAGCCTTTAAACAGAATGCAGAATCACGCGAGAATAATAAACAAAAAAGTAAATTCACGTTGACTAACTATCTAAATTAATTAATATAACCTCAAATTGTTCAGTCTTTTTAAAAGATGATTCAACATCATATTTGAAGATAAAGTGCGTGTCCGTTTTTTTTACTTAATTGACCTTTTATTACGATTGGCTCTGATAAAAGCATTTGCTGTTTTCAGCCACTTCATTTCTTACAAACATTCTTCATTCAATGTATGTAGGTGTAGGCACATTTTTGCGCACTTATGTTGCCAACATTGTTGAATCGGATTCCAAAAAAAGGCAAACAAACGAAAGCTAAGTAATGTTTGTTTTTCTGCCCCTGTACCAAAAGATGTCCGGAATTTCGTAACATTAATACTTTTTGCTCATTAGTCAACATACATTCTCTCCTTTCTTTCTTACCTACTGATCCGCTCTTTTTCCTCCCCCAGTCAGTGATTGTTGATTCAAAGGAAAAACTCAAAACACCTGTTACCTTACACTTCGCATATCGGTTTGGAGATACTTACCCACCTATTTCCTCGGAGGTGTGAAGTGATTTATGATGTGGAAAGTTGATCCTCTCTGGTTGTTGATTCGGAGTGATGTATCGCGATCACTGCGCGTCTTGCTTAGGAGTTGTTGTTCACCCGGTGCTAACAACATCGCGAAATACTCACTAGTTATATTCTATTCAATCGGTAGGTTTGTGAGAATTTTTTTCGATTGTAAATCCTTCGACTTAGCCGAAGAGCGTGGACCGATCAATAGGTGATCGAAGCCAACGAAACACAAGACACAGAAAGTTCATCGACCAATCGCGCTCCGTAAGCCTTCATTAGCCTTCATTGGGAAGGTATCGGGGCAGTACTTACTGAGATAGCATCCCGCTTCGGCTGATTAGTTTATCTTATCGGAGTGGATCTGTTTAATCCGAAGCTTGCGAAAAACACCGATTAATTCGGATACGGCCGAAGGGAAGGAAAAAAACTTTCGTTTTCGCTTAACACCTTCCAGCTAATAAACGAGCCTGCGGGCAAAATGAGCCGTTTAGTAATAGTACGACGGACATTTACCGGTGTGATGTTTGTTGGTAAACTTTTTTTTTGTTTGCTAGAGCACGCCATCCAATGGCAGCAGAGATGGTTTTGTTTTCATTATGCCCTGCACCCAACCGAAGATGTTGATTGAGGGGCTCAAATGTGCCTCGTAATGAGCTTCGATATCAGCCGGTGCAGATTATATTTCTTGCGGTTTTTCAGATGAAATCTGTACGCTTTGATGATTAAGGGTATTATTGCAGCTGATCATTACCATATGTTAATATATCATGATATGTGATCCTTGAGTACGTTTGGTAATATTTACTGTAGAAATCTCTTGAAGGATCCTTAGCAGTTCTAGATTTATTAAACCTTAATTAGTTCTTAATCTTCCTCTAATCTATTAAAATCTCAGCTACCTTTAAAAATAACAGAACTCATTTACAGGTGATGATGAGCTCCGCAAGCTACACTCTCTTGCGGCTATGAGATACGGAGTATGATTTTCGCGCATCCAACCATGTCCAAGAGCCATTACCTACTACTCCATACAAGAGATCATATCCCAAAACCGACGAACGACAACGATCGAGACGGGACGAGACGCCTCTCACACGTCATTTCACGTGTGCGCGGGCAGATAAATCGATCTGATTGCACACGCGAGTCACTTGCTATCTACCGGCGGCGGCGTGGTGGTTTTGTGATAAATCATTGATTTCTAAATATGGGAGAGCGTGAGCATGATTCTGCCTGGCTGTAACATAATTCACCTGCGCTGTTTTTCCGGCTACAAGTAAAGTAAATACCTGCCCAGCTAGTTTTATCGTCTGATGATGAAGATTGTGTTGACTGATTGACTGTTACGCGTGCTGTTGTCGTCGATCACTCGAAGTGCTTGAAGCAGTATACAGGTATGAGCTATAGGCAATGTACAGACCCTGTTCGTTTTTGGCAACACACCCGTAAATTTTATGTTGCCAAAATCGAATGTTGCCAAAGTTGAACGGTTTTTTTGCCACTTTTTTATTTTGAATAGTTATTTCAAATTAGTCAAAATTGATGTAAAACCTTATATGACCCTAATTTTTTTCAATTTGGCTCAATTATATTAGTTTAAGCAGTAAAACATGGAAAAATTCGTGTTTTTACAGTTTACTATAAAAAATAAGCCAAATTAAAAAATTTCATGCTAATATTACGTTTTACATAAATTTTGATTAATTTGAAATGAAAATAAAAAATAAAAAAGTGCCAAAAAAACTGGATGTTGCCGAAATCGAACGGTTTTTGCTCGCATGTTGCCAAAATCGAATGTTGCCAAAATCGAACAGGGTCTGTACATACTTTTAAGGGGCCGTTCAAATATTACGTAACACAATTCTCGATAATTTACAAACCCCCCACCTCCTACGTAACACATTTGGATAAGATTTTCTATCCAAAAACTACCAAGCGTTACAAGCTGCTATACCCCCTCCGCCCCCCTAAATGCGTTACGTAATATTTGAATGATCCCTAATGGGATTCAATATGACTTTAAATACAGCCATAACTCTCGTTTTAGGTACTTTTTTAAATACCATAAAGTATTTGATGAGTCAATATCTATGCAAAGATTTCTGAATTTTCTAGGTATCGTTTTTTAGATATTTCATTTAACGGGTTCCCTCTTTTAACGATGGATGCGTCCGTTTAAAAAAAACATAATCGAGGTTCTAAGTCAGCTTAGAATTACAATAACTCTCGATTGTAAAATGTTCTAATAAGATGGGTAGCTTTTTTATGATTGATGTGACATATGTGACATAATCCGACCATGCAACATAATTGGATCATGTAACATAATCGGATCATGCAACATAATAGACCATGTGACATAATCGGATCATGCAACATAATCGACCAAGTGGCTAAATCCGATCATGCAACATACCATGTGACCATGTGACTTAATCTGACCATGCAACATACTCGACCATGTGATATAATCCTACCATGCAACATAATCGACATGTGACGAAATCCGACTATGCAACATAATTGACCATGTGGCATAATCCAACCATACAAAATAATCGACCATCTGACAAAATCCGACAAAGCAACATAATCGGACCATGTGACATAAACCGACCATGCAACATAATCAGACCATGTGACATAATCGGATCATGCAACATAATCGACCAAGTGGCAAAATCCGATCATGCAACATAATCGACCATGTGACATAATCTGACCATGTGTCATAATTTGACCATGTGACATAATCCAATCAAGTGACATAATCCGACCATGCAAAACAATCGGCCCATGTGACATAATCCGACCATGCAACATAGTCGACCATGTGAGATAATCCGATCATGAAACATAAACGACCATGTGACATAAATCGACCATGTGACATAAATCGACAATGCAACATAATCGGACCTTGTGACATAATCCGACCATGCAACATGATAATCGGAACATGCAACATATTCCGACCATGCAACATAATCGACATGTGACATGTGACATAATCATATCATGCAACATAATCGACCATGTGACATAATCGGACCATGTGACATAATCAGATCATGCAACATAATCAGATCATGCAACATAATCGGACCATGTGACATAATCAGATCATGCAACATAATCGACCATGTGACATAATCTGACCATGTGACATAATCGGAAAATGTGACATAATCGGATCATGTAACATAATCGGACCGTGTTACATAATCAGATCATGCAACATAATCGGACCATGTCACATAATCTGACTATGCAACATAATCGGCCCATGTGAACAAAATCCGACCATGCATCACAATCGGACCATGCAACATAATCCGACCATGAAACATAATCGGCCCATGTGACATAATCAGATCATGCAACATAATCGACGATGTTACATAATCGGACTATGTGACATGATTAGATCATGCTACATAATCGAATGAATTTCATGAGACTAGAATTGTGGATAGAAGGTATTGTTGGTAAGACACACTTTTGTGAAGATTGATAAGCTCTTAAATATCAATAAGACTGACGTTATTATTTTCAATGGGCCACTGAAGATTTTATTAAAAAAAGATCACTACATTAGGCGTGGCAAACATCGCTGTGAAAAATTTGAGACAGGCAAAGGGCCTTCAACGCTGGGTTTGAAAAGCTGACCGTTGATTTCTAGTTGGGATGACCAAAGGAAAGGTGGGATTATGTCTTGTTGAAATGCTATTTATTCCTTTCTCGTAGCTTTTGGAATCAAATTTTGGTGATTCAATTCAAGTGCGATATATAATGTTCAAATCCATGAAAGCTGACTAGAAGCACAAAAAATCGGTAAGTATAGTCTCCTAGCTACAAATTGCATCCATTACCAGGCGCCACCGCCGCTAGTTCAAATCATCTACAATTGGCGACAGTAGTGCAACTAAACCAGCATCTGGAGCGTGATGCTTGCCAATAAAAGTTTGTTTTTAAATCGTCCTCTAAAACAGTCGCTTGGTACACTATCAACACCGCTAGGTGGGTAAGTAGGTATATCAGGTTGTGCCAGGCGGCACCCACGATGATTATTAGCTCGTTATGCTGTCACTTTTGTCGCTAAACAGTGCGCTAAATGTTAGAGAAAATAAAAAGATGGAGCAAAACCGAAAGTGTAACCCTCGTCTTTCCGCAGCATGGCAAATGGTTAATGAATATGGGTGCTGGGAAAGCCCTAAGGGGGAAGAGCTTTGCTGTGATTAAGGTGTGTTCATTAGCCTTAAGGTAGAAACGTTATACCGTATAGGGGAGTTTGGAGCTTGTTCATCTCCACGATAGGATTTCAGAAAGTTAACGTTGAAGGAACTTTTCTTATATTGCTTTTGCTCATGGAAAAAGTCAATCTTAACCCTTCGTTTCATGATTTTTTATTTTTCCTTAAAAATCATTTTAAACAGTTCAAAATGATGAGTACATCACGAAAAAAAATTAAAATAAAATACGATTTTTCCCTTTTTCCATACATTAATTGTTGCAAATTTGTTACTTTATGAAACGAAGGGTTAAAGATTTAAAACGTAAAGGCCTACTTTATTGGTTTGACGAAGCCGAGATGGAGAAAAATTACCACAACTTCTCCTACATAGATAGGCACCTGTTATTGATGCAGCTTGATCTATATGTTTGTCACCGCAAACAAGAAACAGTTGCCTGTAGGAGGAAAGTGGCAACAATTACGCGAGGTTCCGTTTGACAGATACACATATGTCAGCAATCTGTCACAGCCACAACCAAAAAGGCAGTCTCATGTTATGGATTGTGATTTTCATTTGAAAACTGTCATAAATTTTGAGCCGAAAAACCATAAAAAGAAGGTTTGAATTGTCACGAAACTGGAACAGTTCTCGTTTGTTATAATCACGTTGAAGCCAAAATAACGGAATGAAATTATCGTGATTATTATTTCGATGAACCTCGAGGTATTTAAAATTGTCAAAATTGTCAAAATTGTCAAAATTGTCAAAATTGTCAAAATTGTCAAAATTGTCAAAATTGTCAAAATTGTCAAAATTATAAAGATTGTCAAAATTGTCAAAACTGTTAAAATTGTCAAAATTGTCAAAATTGTCAGATTATATTTTTTTCGTTTTTTTCTATCACTTTACAAGTATTTGTACTTTCTGATCACCTGTTTCAATATTGTTGCTGAAAAATTATTCAATGGATAAAAAATTGATGATGCAATCAAAACAATCCTTCGCCTTTGTGAGGCAACCCCCTAAACCACAACAAAGCACTTCTATTCAGTTTCCAGGCTCGGGCACACCTGCGCGTTCCTTGATTTTCTGAATCGGTTCAGTTGCATTCCACAAAAATGCACTTACCAAGTGCTAAGTGAGTTCAGTCAGATCGTATCGACAGCGAAAAACATTGGGCCAATTTGTTTTTAAACCGAAAAGGCCCATGGGAACGACTACAAAGGGGAGTCATGCTCAAGTTAGGGCGAATGTTTTGAACAAAAATCGTAATATATTTCGCAACGCTTCCAATTTGGAGATGCTGGTTGTTGTTGGTTACTCAACTCTACTCAAGGTAGTCGAAACTTGAAGACATCCGGTGGGTTTCGAGAATATGAACATGTGTTTGAGGTCCCGGGGCTTCGCTTCCAGGAGGGGGCTTGGCTTGGAACCTCCCTAACTCTATGGTTGGTATCTCCTTCTTGGCGTTGCTGCGGGTATAGTTGGGTCTGAACGAACGCAATCACAGACTGCATGTCTGGTGGTCGCCTTCAATGGAAAGTGGCTTTGCGAGAGTAGGTACCTGTTCTGCCTATTTGAATGGACATTGGACCCGAACGAGCGAATACCTCAGAGTTCGCCGATATCTAGTGGTATCGTAATTGAACATGAAAATTGAGCGATAAAGTCTTGGGACTCGAACAGGCAGATACCCGGGACTAGGTCACAAGGTGATCACAGATAACAGATGAGTTGGGTTTATGTGTTGCTCTGAGATTAAATAGCTCATAAAACATAGAGTAAAGCAAAACATTCCATTTGCTTCAGTGGACTTAGGTTAGTCATTTAAAAAGAGTACTTAAGTTGTTGAAAATTCCATGCTGGATTTAAAAAAAATTACTACTTGCTCTAGAAAACTTGTGGAATAGAATTGATAAAGATTGACTTATTTATAAGATCGCTTATACCACCTTATTATGAAATTAGAGCGTCGAATAACTCTCCCATTTTTCAGCCGATTTCGACAGATAAAAACAACTTCGAAATGTCATTAAGTGCAATTTTATTTATGAGTCGATGCCGACCAAAAGAACGCGCTGAAATTGTAGAGCTTTACATCGAAAACGATCGTTAAAATGTAAAAACATTGCATGCTTATAATCGGGCACAAATGGTTTACAATCGCCAACATTTCGCTGAATCAATTGGCGAAAATGGAAGAAATTAGCATGAGAGCAGTTTGAAGTTTGAATCGGGAGTATGGAACGGAGAGAAGCTTCGTTAACAAAAAAAAACCGGGCAGAAAATGGGTCCGGTGTGCAAAACTTTTGACAAGAAAATTATGCATGCTTCACCAGTATGAAAATTGTCTCAGTTCAGGATGTGACCAAAAACGTGGATTCCATCTCAGCACTGTCCATCATTACTGGGTCTAAAGACATATTTATTTATTTATTGGCGGATATATGGGCTGAGCCCGTTATCCCGGCTATCTTAAAATTATCTTACATACAGTTGTCTTCTTAATAACAAAATGTAAAAAATTTTGATTATAGATAAACTTCAATTGAAATCAATGACACTGTTAACAGTGTTTAATTCTCTCATTAACCTAAGGGCTGGTTCGTTGCGACTGCATTTTGTTCGGCGATTCTCAGGAGCGTAAAGTCTTCGTCTTCTAAGATCACATTGCTGGTGTTAGCTGTCAATAGTGAGGGTAGAAATGTGGAGTTGGTCAAACCGCGTTCAATTTTCATAAAGAACATCAGATCATTTATGCGATGTCGGTTCTCTAATAAATCCAGATCCAAAAGGTAAGAGATGTGTTCGAAATCTGGCAAGTTTTCTCTCCAGCCTAGATTCCTGACAGCGAATCTCACAAAGCGTTTCTGTACTCTTTCCAGTCTACTTTCATTGTACATTGGCCTCCGGACTATACTCGCGAAATCGAATCTAGATCTTACCAAACTGACAAACAGGCTTTTGATAGTGTATGGATGTATCGAAAAGTGCAAGTCCATCCGATACCAAGTTATTAATATGATCTCTGAAACTTACTCCGGAATTCAAAGTAACGCCTAATTCCAATACGCTGGTAACTCTTTGAATGTCATCGCCGCCGAGGGAGTACCTGAACAGGATCGGAGTATTGCTTCTAGTAAACGAAATCGTTGAGCATTTGGAGATATTCACTTTAAGCTTGCATCCGTTCACAAAAGCAGAGAACGCGTCCAAATCTTTTTGAAGTTTCTGACAATCTTCTATTTTTTTTTACGGAAAAAAATAATTTCACGTCATCGGCGTAGATCAATACGAATGAATCATTTGGGAAGTCAGGTAATTTATTCATTAACAAAATAAAGAGAAGTGGACCCAAGTGACTATCTTGAGGCACTCCAGAGGACGCTTTATAGGATGCAGATAAAGCCGAATTTACTGAAACATATTGAAGTCTAGGATAAGGATTAGAAGCAGAAGAAGCTTTAGTGGAGTCAAAAGCAAGCTGGTTCCACCAAACCAAGAACTCTTAAATTATATGATCAACTGCTGCGTGGAAAATCGGTGTACGTTATCATCGACAACGAAACCTATCGAAAGTTTGATTAAGAATCGCTTCCAGGTCACCAGTATTACACTGCTCGGGATGGCCAAGGTATTAAAATTTTCATCAAGATTGAAAATATTTGGGTCCTTCCCGCATGAGCCAATACTGTATATATTCGTATCATGCTATTCTGATTACATTAATAGTAACGTTCGATATTGCATCTTGGCTAAATATGCTTTTGCTTGAACGGATAAAATATGATTCCCGTAAGATACGATGAATATTCTTAGGAACAGAATGATTAATTTTGCAACACAATCAAATGATAGAGAACTATTTTAGAAAGATATGGGAGAGTGTGGAATCGTGGGTCACTTTTTTTCGTTGTTCCATAACTTATTTATTATAAAAGATAAAATGAAAATAAAAAATGGCATGGTTTTCCACATTTTCAAGGTATCATAGGGTATTTTTTTTTTAATTTTTGATAAGTTATTTTCCCCAAATTCTGACTGTTTTAAAAAAGGCAATATTTTTTGGATTTTGAAAAATGGTGGAGAATCGTGGGCCACTAAATCCAAATTGACCAAACAACATGCAAAGCTTATGAGTTGACCCAAAACTGTGTTTTTATAATTCATTTCGTTATTTTAAAGCAATTTCAGCTGATGAAATAAAAAATAAAGCTGTGTATGATCGAATAGATTCCAAAACCTGGCACGCGAACGTTTTGGCAAAATTTCTTATATAGGATGGACAAAATATTTTTCACAATTCTTCATTTGGCATAAGAAAACTATACAAATAGGAAAAACGTATTTTAAGTTCTGAATGTGTATTAAAATATAAAAATATTGGTGGTTCAAGATGTGTGGCCCACGATTCCCCACAAGCTTTGATTTGCAAATTGGTTGCGTTTGTGTGACTTATAGATGTTTCATCAAAAATTCCTTTTCCACGTGAAAGATCATGACAAAACTGAGATCATAAGCGTATGAGCATATTTTTGTTATGAACTTTAGGTTCCCCATTGATGCTATTAGCGGGTGTTTTTTTTTTAATTATGTAAGTAAATTTTTCTAACTTTTTTTAGCTTAATAAATAAAAAAAAAAGCTTATGGTACGTATTAAAGTCAACAACATATAGAAATATATGCTCACGCAAAGCGACGACGATGACAGTTGGTTTGAGATTTTTATCTCAACACACATCTGAGATATTCAAAGTGGCCCACGTTTTCCCATGGCCCACGATACCCCACTCTCCCCTACAATTATTGGTCTTCAGAATTAATTGAGTATTTTAGCAACACGCACACACTTCTTCGCTGTCACATCAAAACGCGCTGTCAAACTTTGTAAAAAAAAGTTTCTCCCGGATGAGGTCGGTCAAATTTTATTATAGGACTCGTCCAGTTACGAAACTGTAACCGGTAGACGAAGGTTTCGAAGAAGGATATTTGAGGGTAAGTAAAATACGTTTTTGTATTCATAGTGGGAAACGGAAATTGTCTTTTTTTATTCTCAGGCACAGGCTGGAGGAAAAATCCGAAGAAACTTTTTCTTCCGGAGACAAAACCAATGCAAGGAAAAGCATCACTACCCGCCGACCACTGTAGCAGCAGCGCATTAAGAAAGGTTCGGCAGTGCTGCAGCAGCAGGCTGAAGTTCGTAAGTGCTGCAGCAATGGAACATCCGGAAGCTGTTTCTGCAAACATCCGCGGAAGGTTTGTTTTTTGATTATTCATTTTAGAGGAATAATAAACTATATGTTAAATAAAATGAATAAAAGTACATTAAACCTTTTTTTTATTTTTTCTGGAAATCCAATTGCAATTTATAAAATTAACAAATACCCAAATTGGGTTTGAATCTTTTCATTATTGGGTGACGATATGTTCTATCGTTACCTTTTTTATGAGAGGATCATTAGATAAAGATAACACGAATGATCAAACCGTTTTAGAACGAGTAGAAAAGCAGAAAAAAATAATGGTTACTCTACTCAACGACCCGTTTGCTGTATCGTAAAGTGCGTCCAAACGATTCCATTTCATGGAAAAAAGACTACCTTAATCGTACATTAATAATCCAAAACTATAAAGCTAATCTTTCGTGTACCTTAGGAAGAAGATAATGGCAATCGTTATTTTATAAAACTGATTTATGCGGGTTACCAAATCGTATTTGAGAAACATGTGAAGCCTGCAGATTCTAAGGAGTGTATCGAAAATCAACTATAAACATATTTGGGCCTTCTACTTACTAACGCGTGAACGCGCATAAATGTGCTCACCTGTATGTAGTATCTTGATCTGTCAATAATGAACCAGCGCTTTGTTATGTTTGAAACGTTCGTTTTCCCTAAAATGTCGCGAATTAAAAAAGAAATTAAAATTCTTGTGTTGGACACTTGGATGCGATTCAAGTACTCTTCCGGGACCACAATTCTACACTCCAGTTATTGGGGAGGATGTGAGTGACCACGAGAAGTCAATTGAGGTGGAAAATTTGGCCAGAAAGTACTTGTGTGGCAGGCAATTTGCTCTTGCGGATTAAAGTCGGCGAGTTTCTTTACAAAAGGAACAATATATGCCGATATCTACCAAAAGGAGTGTTTGCAGAAAAGGTTGCTGCCACTATATAAGAAACATGCGACTCCACCATTGTTCTGGCCGGATTTGGCGTCAGCCCACTACGCTAAATCCACTCTTACTTAGATGGTTTGAGGATAACGATGTAGATTTCGTTGAGTAAGATATTAACTCACCAAACTGCCCCCAGCTTCACCCCATAGAACGATATTGGGCAATCGTCAAGAGAGTTTTCAAGAAGGATGGTAAGGCAAACAGGACCATGGCGGTTTTCAAGAAAAATTGGAATGCTGTGGCCAAGAAGTGTGATCAATCAGCTGTACAAAACCCAATGAAAATCGTCAAGTCCGATAATATTACCAATAATTTCTTTTTTACTTGTATTTCTTTATAAACTGTAAGAATAAGCTTTTTAAAACACTTTCGAACTGTTGCTTTGTTTGAATCATCAATAAAATCAATATAATGAAAAAAAATGTGTTTATAACTTATTTTCGATACACACCTTATTGCAAATTTTGCAAAAGACTGGAAAAAGTGGTCAAAATCATCGGAAATCATTCTGTGATTAAGCTAATGAGAAGTTTCTCGATCAAAAATGCTGGCCTACGATTGACTGGAATCTTATTTTTTATTGATTGGATGTAAAAAAGACTACGGAGAACATAAAAGTGAGAAAAAATAATTTGCTCCTTAGTTGTATTAAAACTATTCATTCTAAATCATGAACCAAACATTGCCTCAAGTTAACCTCTCCAGCGCTGAGATTATCGTTTTGTACCATTTTCTCTAAACAAATAATTCCAATTTCTTTACAGCTTTCGTGACGTGATCCGATGCCATTTAAATTTGTGTAATATATCACAATGCATGCCATAGTCAAAAAGTCGACAGTGTACAGTACTATAATATTTACAAGTGCAGTTTCCCATGATCTCTCAGCAGATCTCAGACGATCTCAGGCGATGTATCATAAAGCAGTGCTGTGTGCACTCTAGACATTTTTCACACTTTCAAGTGCCAAACCGAATTCCATTCAATATTCAGCCGAGAAAAGCCATTGAGAAATCTATGCTGCTCGGTCGATTTCGATTGTCTTCGTTTTTCGGTCAACTTCTTAAGACTAACCCCACATAGATCGAACATAAAGAAAACATTCGACAAGTCGCTGCCTGGCCGTATCCGGCTCAAGTCCCGACTCAAACTCAAAGACACACTCTAGGAAGCCATTAGAGCGCGCGGTGGTTGGTCACCGCCATCGCTGTAAATTACACGCAATTCGAATCAACTGTTTCACTTTTTTTTTTTGCTCCCTCACCCCCAACGATGCCATTCCGAATGGTCCTCATTGTTTTTATGGCACTTTGATGACGACGACGACGAAGGCAAAAAAAGGAATTATCCCATTCAATGAGTGCTGCTGCTGCTGCTGTTCCATAAGCCGGGTGGCATTCCGAAATTTTCTCAACCATATCCATGATCATTGAATGTGGCACCGGCGAAATGGTGGAAACTTTGTTTTTTCCCCACTTGTACTCGCATATGGGTGGTTTAGGTTGCGTCCCGTTCGTTCGCCGGAAATTTCTCGAAACAGGTTGTTTTTTGCATTTTTCGTTTTTTTTTTGGGTACCACCACTCAACCCAAACGAGCGAATCTCGGCCAAGAAAGGGATCGACTTCCATTCACCTTCTGCCTCCTGAAATGTTACAGAGCACCTGCCTTTTTCCTCCGGAGCTCGATAAGCGGTAAGTATTTATCGTTTGATTATTGTCATTTGAATTGAATAGAGCAGGCGAAGGTATTTGCTAACAAAGTTTGACCACTTTATCAACAAGTTGTCCGCTGCGGGTCGGGAAGTAAATTCCTACAAGTGTTGCTGGGTCTAACATAAACGAGTCGTTATCAACTAATGAAATGTAGCGATTGCCATTCAATTCTAATTCAATGCCTTGAACTAGCAGAGCCAACATCAAAGGATGGACCTTTGCAAAAGACTTTTGTAATAACTGGTATATCCTGTTCGATCGACAAAGAGAAACAGACATGACCAAACCGTTTACAATTAATTGAATAAAAAAATTAATACTTACATTCAACAATATAATTTAACTCATCAAAAATCTTCCTTTTGAAAAACCAGCAAAACTTTAAAAAAAATCATAAACTGAAGTTTTTATTCAAAAAAGTTTAGTGATACCCCCGGCACAAAAAAAAATTATAAGTGAAATGCATAAATAAAACCATTTGTAAATAAAAAAAAGTTTAGTGTGCAAACTTGGAGTAATTTTTCCTGACTGGGCAAATCCGGCCTATTTTATCTTAAACTGGCAAAATCCGGTAATTCGATTTCAAAATTTTCAATCTTGTTGAAAACGCAGGTTTTAGTGGTGGAATAGAGTTATCTTTTTTTAGTTTAGTCTGTGAGGTCATTGGAATACAACTATATTTATTAGCGATAGCTAATTGTCACTTTCAACTTCTTATATTGCCTAACCGGGAAAGTACTGATTACTCAATGAGTACTTTGATATTCTTACCCAGCATATCTGGCAACACTGTTGTGTTACCACGAACCGAATTTGAGTATTCTCGCCTAACCGTGTGATGATGTAAACATTTGTACCGCGTTCATCATCATCACCTGTCATCAGCAATCATTGATCTATTGTTCTCGATTGCGAATTGAACATAGCAATAGGAACCAAAACAATCAATGTTTTTGTTCTTTCCGTGGCAACAGAAGTTTGCTGCTTGCTGCTGTGATGCTGCTGTTCCGGAGGAAACCGTAAGTTTCGACAAATCTAAAATCCGAAACTTGTTTATGTTGAAACTCACCTTTCGGACGCTCCGACAGAGCCACGTTTTGTTGATCGGAACAATCCACTGCACCAAGCAGAACCTAAACACTGTTTGATTTGGTTCTCCACATGCTTTTCACGCTCCTTTTTTTTAACTCAAAATTTAGTATGACCAAGGTGCAAAACATAGTTCGATTCTATGAACTTAAACTTAAAGTTTTTTCCTCCTTGTGATGGTTGAAATCTCTTTGTTGGACTGAAAACACTTAACGAGTTCACTTCGAGCCGGAACAGCAACCAACGAACACGTCGCCAAATTTTGTCACTCCGGAACAATTACCGGAAGACTATTTATGAAGGAACCTCATAATGGAATGTCCGCCGTGTCAGCGTAAAATTCTGTCCGTCATTTTCATCATATGGTAAGCGGCTTGAAATGTCTGGAAACTTCCGGAAGTTATTTACTTCCCGTGGGAAGTAACATCCGGAAGTTTTTTTGACCAGATGTTTCAAAACTTTCCAACGCTCTGTAATTGCAATGCAATGTACCGGAACAGCAACATCCGGGAAAAAAAATTTAACCATCCTTTAATTGCCTGAAAATAAACAACCCTCGTATAAAAAGGATAAATTTGAGTTCGGCTGCCGAACATAGTATTGAGTATGCCTATCAGAACTTACATAGTTTTGCGTTTGCCCAGTCGAACTCAAAGTTGAGGGCTGCCACTGAAGTGATGCTTTGAACCAAAACTACTTAATTTTGAGTTCTAATAAAGGAGCGTGTAGTCAATTCGCAATTGAACAATAGCAATGATGATTGTTGATGACTGCTGATGATGATGTATTGTCGCTGAATCCCCAAACCAGAGTTTTCGCCAACATCAGAGACGGTGACATCACTGACGACACTTAATTTTTTTTTTGTTTCGATTATAGTCGTTTTACCATCTTTATGGCATTCGCGACTTTATCAACGGTGCAGTTAACGGATCGTTATTGAAAAACTTATCCGGTACAACTGTGTTCGATGTTTGCTCTTGGGCTCGAACTCGCGGACATCGGCTCAGGAGACGACACTTCATGATGACCAGACATCTATCAAATATCTCCCAAGTGTCGGAACCAAACCAAGGATAAGGTTGCCGATTGCCCAGGTGTTTGATGAATTTTTCATCGTCGCTGGTTAGCAAGGTTGCCGATAACCAGCGCGAAAACTTCAGATTTCAACTGCATTAACAATACACGGTACAAAAGGTTTACATCATCACACTGTGAAGCCAAACAACTCAAACTAGCGTCGTGGTAACCCAGTAGTGTTGTCAAATATTCTGAGTGGTTAACTCAAAATACCCCACATAATTTAGAGCATTCATTAGTGAGGATATCACTCCAGTGTAGTAATGTAAATAGTTATCGCTTTTGTTATAAGTAGTTATTTAAGGACTTGACGAACAAACCGAATAAAGATTAACTTTTTTCCACCACTGAAACCTGCGTTTTCGCGCTGAATCCGGGCTTTTTGAATTCCAAATCCGAGCAACCGGGCTGTACCGGAACTTTCTTCACTTAACGAACTTTATATTAAAAAGAACCCGACATAATAATGACGGAACCGGTACCACTGAGGAACACTCACATGATGATCCTCGAAAAAAGGCTTATTGAGTTTAAGGTGGCCCATTTGATGATAAAAAAAAGTCAAGAAAAACCAGAATATTTCTTTTTATTATTTATTGTTCACGATAACTCGATATCGAACAAACTAATTTTCACTTCTTCCATTCTTAAAACTATCCTTACTAATATTAAAGTCAAAACATGAAGAAACTTGATTAAACAGCTTACATGAAAGATCAAAAGGGTTATACAATTCATTTCATCCATAATAAGTTAACCTTAATGGTTCATTTGCTATCATTTCGGTGAGGTTAGAGCAGTCGATATTTCCAGATATAACATAAAAAAAAAACAAACGCTGGAGAAGTATTACACGGGATCCGATTGGTTCGATGCTCAGGACTCCACATCGATCGTGATAAAGCATGGATCACTACAAATCTGGACGCATTAAAACGGGTCTATCTCGGAGCTATGTAAACGAAATAAAAATGTTTTGTAATCAAAATGTAGGGTTTTTGTTGCACTTTAAAGGAAAAATAATAAAAAAATTATTCCGATGTTGTTTTGATGAATTTTCGAACTTTTGGTTGAGTATCACTCATTATAGTTTGAACACCCTATTCGCTGACCTCAGCGGCCATTTTGTTCCACAATCTCTTCATCTCTGTTCCCGAGTCGTCCTACCATTCTTCTTCATCTTCTGCTTGACAATTGCCCAAAATTTTTCGATAGGGCGGAATTGAGGACAGTTGGGTGGGTTGATGTCCTTTTCGACAAAATCCACCCGTTGGCCCAATACCACTGTAGAACCTCCCAGCTGTAGTGGCAGCTTGCCAAATCTGGCGAAAACTTAACTAGTCCTTTGTGAGATCTAATGTACGAAAAAAAAAGTTTTTCAGGCATTCCTCCTTGTAAATTTCGGAGTCCATGGTCTTGTTTTTCACAAAAACCGGAATTTTTCGTCCGCAGCTGCAAATACCTTGCCAGATCAAACACTTTCTTGCACACTTATCAGCAAAAACGAATTTGAAGTTGCCGGGGACATCACCATGACCAGTGCAGTGCACCACTGCAGTGGCTTTACATAATTTTTGGCCAGAAAGCTGCCAAAATCCATCTTCACGTACGTTTCGTCATCCATGAGGATGCATCCGTCGAACTTCGTTGGAATCTTCTTGTATAACTTGCGGGCACGTCCTTTGGCTACTAAATTCTGCTTCAATGTCTGGTTTGGTTGCTTACTGGTCCGATAGGATCGTATTCCTTCGCGTAGACGAATTCTGCTGACGGTGCACCGGTCGGCGTTGAATTTCTTGGCAATGTCATAGTCCGACTACCCTGTGTTTTCCTTGAGCGTTCTCAACACCTTCAAATGCAGTTTCTGATTCTTAGGTCCACTATAACGCTTGGTATGAAACTGCCGATCTATAGTACGCATCTCACGGAAACGTTTGAGAACGCTACACACGGTTGATTTGACCATTTTTAACGATTTCGCGATTTTTGAACCCGACCACGTCGGGTTTTTGACGTGGGTGTTCAAAATTTATTTTCATCTCGCGGCTTCCATCACGTGTAACTTTTTTGAAACAAAACGAATCGTAATGAAATTTTCAGCACTGGTAGAAGAAACATTCCTCTACAAAGTGCTGACAAAACATTCCAGATCCGACAACTAGGAGCACTATGGTAAAATAAATAGTGCGTCCAGATTTGTAGTGATCCATGCTTGACGTAGGAAGCCGTTGTGGTTCACTCCAGGGTAGGTTTGGAAGAGCATATCTCATGAAACGGTTCTGCACTGACTAGACAGAACGGACAAGTGAGCAGTAGAGAACTTTTAAAGTGGTGATGTCACTGAATCCTATAGTGTGGCGTACGATGAATCCCAATACTTTTTTTGCTTTCGCCACGGTTAGGGCTAGATGTTCTTTGAATATGAGTGATATGGGGGAAATTAAATCCCTTCAATGGGGCAACAGTTCTTATCGAGTTCTCACTCGGTATCGCGGCCTCTAACAAGCTGAGAAGAATTTTATTCGGTTTTTGTTGCAAAGTTGCATATAAATCGTAATTCTATTTTATATCGCTTAGTGTTTAGTTAAGCTTCACTGGCGAGTCAAGAATTACATATTCCAAACCCTGTTTCGCGAATTATTTCGTAAAAAAAGAATTGCAGAATCGCATCATTTTGCACGTGTGTTTGACAGATAGATACACTCATCTCATCTCATCGGGGTGAATCTCTAAGGCCTAGTCTCTGATCATCACTTCTCACTCCTCTCCACTCAACTCAAAGTATTGTTTAAAAACACCGGCTGGTGGCTATTACGAAACTGTAGCAAAACAAACGCCGCAATGGCGGGAGACGACCCGGGTCCCACCGAGGACCCCCCTGATCCAAATCGAAGTAGGCTCCCTCTGTTTATGCAAAACAAAACATACGATGGCATAACACGATTTCTTCAGTTGCGTATGAAAAGTGTCGATGGTGTCGATAAACGACCCCCGCTACCCCAGAATCCTTTCCTCATAGGAAATTCCGTCGAACGAGTGGTTGGATCTTCTAACTTGAAGCATGTAGAAGCAATCAAAGAGAGTCAAGGTGCGCAGTACATTTTGAGGACATCTTCGCCAGAAGTCGCTGAAAAATTATTATCAATGACCACTTTACTGGATAAGACCGAGATTGAAGTCGTGCTACATCCCACATTGAATTTTGTCCAGGGTGTTGTTTACCAACCTGACTGTATCGATTTTAAGGAGGAAGACATTCTGAATGAAATCAAATCAGACGGTGTAACGGCTGTGCGTAGAATTATGAAACGAGACGAAAAGAAGAATCTTAAAAACACACCACTACTTGTATTGACTCTGTGTTCCACTGTTTTACCAGAATACGTTCGTTTTGGTCTGCTACGCGTTCCAGTTCGCCCTTATTATCCGTCTCCAATGATCTGTCGAGGCTGTGGATCTTATGGGCATACTCATAAGAGATGTGACAGCACGACTTGCCCTGTTTGCTTTCGAGATCACCCGACTACCGAAGGACAAATCTGCAGCAACAAAAAGTATTGTAAACATTGCAATCAGGAAGGTCACTCTCCGACGAGTCGTGACTGTCCCTCCTTCCAGAAGGAAGAAGCAGTGATCCGCCTGAAGGTCAACAAACGAATCACTTTTCAGGAAGCTCGTGCCGAAATAAACCAAACCTGGAACAAGCCAACATACTCAAGTCAAGTTCAACAACGCATCACGCAAGTCAATGATGGTCCCGACGAAAAAGATAAAATCATTTCCTTACTACGAGACGAGCTCGCCAAACTACGACAGGAGCTAAGAGAAATGAGACAAAAAGATGACCAAGAGCCTAAGCAACCGTCGCAAAAACCGAAACCACGCGTGTCTCGTAAAGATTCTATGGATGCACCGAGCAGCCAACAACTTGAACAAGCAAAAACAAGAAAAGCTACACCGAATTCATCGGCAGGAACAGAAACATCGGTTGAGTGGAGAAATTTCACTCACAATACAAGGAGTGTGAGCAGGAAACGGAACCTAAACCTTACCCAAAACGACATATCGCCATCCAACTCAAAGAACGGACCGAAACGGATAAACCAAAACTCTCAGCGTTCGCAGCAGGAAGAGAATCCTGACGTGAACATGTTTTCTGACGATGATGATGGACAACAACAATGATTCACCACCCACCCCACACATTGACAACCAAGGCAACGCTACCGGACTTTCTTTGGTTTATAATATGAACAACACGCTTTCTTCAAACTCTGAACCCGGTTTATTACCGGGTTCATCAGGTGACGTACTACCATTCATTAACCCACCTACAAATCACTCAGATTTTAATTCTACCCCTCACAATGACGAAACCAACGTTCCCAACGAGCCCATCCCGAACATCACCAACCAAGTTTCCGACAACGTAGATGACTATCTAAATACAAGGCATACAACACCGGTCTCTGGCAGACAACAGCTTCAGGTGACGCTGAATTCCTGTCTAGCATCGAGAGTTGACACCGACGTACAACTGGATTCCCAAGACTGCCCTACAACCATTGCTGAACTACACCCTTCTCAATCTTCAACTCGGCAAAACTCCACCTACGAAAATGCGCCTTCTACAAGCCATGAACCCGGTTCATTGCCGGGTTCACCAGGTGACGTAAATCCGATCCAACCCACTATGACCAATTATCGCCTCCTCCTGTTTCAGTGGAACACGCGAAGTTTTTGGAGACAACATTCTGAGCTGCTTACCAAATTGGCCCCGAATCCACCAATTGTCATCGCCATTCAGGAAGCTATGACAAATCGATTTAATGGTGCACTTTGGAACATGTACACATGGTATTCATCTGACAATAAACAAGCTCGAAGCAACGGAATAGTTACAATTGGTGTGCTGAACTGCATCCCTC
Source organism: Uranotaenia lowii (assembly GCF_029784155.1). Classification (NCBI taxonomy): domain Eukaryota; kingdom Metazoa; phylum Arthropoda; class Insecta; order Diptera; family Culicidae; genus Uranotaenia; species Uranotaenia lowii. The sequence goes on from NC_073693.1 coordinate 325,275,881, forward strand.
ATCAACAAGTATCCCTTCGCTCTGACATCAAAAGTATTGGAATTCGCATCACATCACCGATAAAAGTAACAATCGTTAACGTCTATGTTGAGCATGCTTTTAAACACGACGAACTCTCCGCTGGGCTTTCATCCCTACTGGAAGGGTTAGAGCCTCCATACCTAATAGCTGGGGATTTTAATGCTCGACATGCAGCTTGGGATCCTATGAAGACCAATCAAAAAGGCCGCATCGTTCTGAACTGGATCATCGACGAGCAACTTAATCTACTAAACGATGGTTCACCAACACGTATATGTGATCATAGCTGCCTCGCATCTGCCATCGATCTTACGCTTGCTTCAAACAGCCTGGCAAGCCGATTATCATGGAAAGTTGACCCCGATCCCATCAACAGCGACCATCTTCCGATTTCAACATTCCTAGATACTCCGTTACCCAAACTATCAACACGACAAGTTTGGCGGTACAAAGATGCTAATTGGTCTCGTTTTGAAGAACTATTAGAAAGCAAAATATCTTCTCTAAGCGCGTTTACTGTTGAACAACTTACAGATCATATTTTTGATGCTGCGGTTGTTACCATTCCACGATCCAGTCTACGCAGCGGTTCTAAGAATGTTGTCTGGTGGAACTCAGAAGTTGAGGAAGCTGTGCGTGCGCGAAGAAAAGCCCTTCGCAAAGCAAGGAAATTAAGCGGAAATGAACAAACGAAAATGGCGGCAATGGCAAACTTTAGAAAAATTCGTAACCAGACAAGAAGAATCATCAAGCAAGCCAAGGCTGACTCATGGGAACAATTTACTTCGAGTTTCAATCCACAAACGCCGGTCTCCTGTATGTGGCAAAATTTTAACAGAATCTCCGGGAAGAAAACGTGTAGATCTCTGCGAATTAACTCTGAAGGACAGTTTAAGGAGGACCCGCTCGACATTGCTGAAGATTTTGCACAGTATTTTGCTAATTCTTCCAAATCAACTTCTCCTGATCCCAATGGCAACAACGCTAACAATAATGAAGTGAATCGTTATAATCCTTGTATTGATCGGGATTTCACATTCGTCGATCTTCAGAGAGCCATCAATCGTTGCTCCGGTAATTCAGTTGGTCTCGACCAAGTGAGTTATCAAATGATTAAACATCTACCGTTGTCAGTTAAAGTAACCCTCCTCGAAAGTTTAAATACCCTTTGGCAGACAGGTATCTTCCCTGAATCATGGAAAACTGCGATTGTTATTCCTGTACCAAAGCCAAATGTAGATCAGAATGGTGTCTCTGGTTTTAGGCCCATTTCCTTGTTGTGCTGTTTAAGTAAAGTGTACGAGCGTATGATCAATCATAGAATTATTACGTATCTTGAAACATCTTCTACGCTTCATCAAGAGCACCATGGATTCCGCGCAGGACGAGGAACGAATACTTATTTCCTGTATTTACGAAATTTTCTAAGAGAGGTTGAAGAAGAGAACACACATTGTGAAATTTTATCTCTGGACATTACGAAAGCATACGACCAAGTCTGGCGATCCAAAATTTTGGACGCTATTCATGAAGCAAAACTTGGACATCGCGTATTCCAGTTTGCTCGTTCTTTCTTATCTGAAAGATCATTCTGTGTTTCGATAGGCGGACACCGCTCGGAAGCAAGAGCCTTAGAGAATGGTGTTCCACAAGGTTCCGTTGTTTCAGTAACGTTTTTTGTTCTCATCATGAACCAAACATCCACTCTACCACTTCCTGGTACGTTCTTGATGGGATACGCTGATGACCTCATACTTGCACGCAAAGGATCCAAGACAAATGTTCTACGACAAAAGTTACAAAATGATCTACAAACTGTGAATGGATGGGCCAAAGGAGTCGGATTAACAATATCAACCGCCAAAACTAAAGCTATGCATTATTGTAAACGGAAACGTCATTATCATCGTGATCACCAAACACAAATAATACTAAATAACGAAACTGTAACACGTGTTCGAACACTGAAAATTTTGGGCGTTTACTTAGATCGTAGAGGTACCTTTAAGCGACATTCGGAGGAGACTAAGATTGCCGTTAAAAGCTGGTTAAACCTTCTTAGAGCAATATCTCGATTTGCCTGTAGAACCACACTTTTAAAGATTGGTGAAGCTGTTGTGCTGCCTAAGCTGTTCTATGGAATCGAACTCTACAGCATGGAAAACTTCCATTCTCTGGAACCATGCTACAACGATTATCTTCGAATATCATCTGGAGCCTTCAGAACCTCAGAAATAATGGCAGTTGCAGTAGAAAACGGAAGAATGGATTTTCAACATGCGAGTGTTAGTTGCATTGTCAGCAAAACGTGTAACTTAACACAAAAAATAAGTACATCGAATGACAATGTTGTAAGTATCGCTAGCCTTCCGGAAATGCGGAACACACATCCCCAACAACTTCGACGAAGAACCCCTATGATCGAAACTACGGAAACACATAACTTTGATCTCTTTTGTATGGCAAATCAAAAACTTGAGCATCTCACTGGACATGTTCTACCACAGATCACATCCATGTTATGGGTCGGGCAAAGGCCATGGAACATTCAGGGGCCCTCGATCGATTGGAGCATCAAAAATCAACTTAAAGCTGGGCAAAGCAGAGAGGTAGCACAAGCGATTTTTACAAAAACGATCAACGAAAAATATCGAGACCACTGCTTAATTTTTACTGACGGTTCAATAGTCGGCGAGGAGGTTGGGATTGGCATTGTTAGCAAAAACTGTTTGATAGCACGAAAATTACCATTTCAATGTTCAATCTTCACAGCAGAAGCAGCCGCCCTTGTGGTTGCCGTTGAAAAATCTCAAGGTAGAACATTAATTATTTCTGATTCTGCAAGCTGTTTACAAGCACTTGATAAAGGTAACAACAGACACGCTTTTCTACAAATAGTTGAGAAAGAGTCATGGAATAAACAAATTACGTTTATGTGGGTGCCTAGCCATTCTGGAATACGAGGCAATGAGCAAGCTGATGCTACTGCTAATAATGGTAGGAAATGTCCACTGTGGAATATACCAATTCCAGCCACCGACGTTGTAAGATGGGTGAAAAAGGAAATCGCATCAAACCAACAACGAATCTGGGTACAGAGACCGCTACGGGGACTCCGAAAAGTAAAACACATCATAGAACCGTGGGTAGATCGACCAAATCGACAGGAACAGGTCATTCTAACAAGATGTAGAATCGGCCACACCAGATTAACACAGAAACACCTTGTAGAACGAAATTGTACCAATGTTTGTGACGCATGTAATACGGAATTAACTATCGAGCACATATTCACCAGCTGCAGTAAATATGAAATTTTGCGTCGACAGAACGGAATCGTAGGAGATGTCTCATCCATTTTCGCAAACGCAAGGGAAAAAGAAAGGAAAGTGATTATGTTTCTGAAAAAGTGTAAACTATTTGAAGAATTGTAATTGCCTCTAATTCAGAGGGAGAATGACCCTGCGTGGTTAAACCCCTCTTTAAATAAATAAAATTTCTTCTTCAATGGGGCAAAAGAATGCTACTTCTAAACTAATAAACAACTGTTTCTATCCTAGTTCATTTACCATTTTTCTTCTTTGTTTGCTTCTTCGATCACAGTCCCGAGAGCTTGAATTTAATGCTGATTTTAGCTCAAAATAGCAAGGCTCTTGAAAAAGTTGTAGGACGTTCCGCGGAAATGAACGGAGTTGGGCAAAGGTTGTCCAAAAACCTTCTACTCCTTGGAAAAAACGAAGCAGCTTTAAACATTTACCCACTACTATATTCTGCTTTAATGCCATGTTCTGATTTCTAACAACCAAACCAAGGTGCGGGCTGTCAATAGCGTTTGTTGAGATATCGAAGATGAACATCCGTTGTAAATATATTCTCCTACCTCCTCCTCCTCGTTGTAAATATATTTCCGCCACCTTTCGCAAGGCCAAACGGCGTAACACATAACGAAGAAATTTTTCTCTGGACCTACTCAATCCTCTCGATATGGACGGAGTAGTATGGTGTCCAGCATACTCCAAAACACTCTGCAGTCCACTGTCGAGTCGATAACTCTGTAGATTTTCAAGACATCAAGACTTGCGAAATGTTCCCAGGTCATATATTTTTTTATTTGGCAACCACAGATGGTAAATCCCGGTTTACGGATTGTATTCCAAGGCACGGCGAGCCACCGCGTCCCCCCAGTTTGCTACTCTGGGTACAATAGGAAGACTCATGATATACGCCGTGTATACTCCCTACTCCCTAAACTCCACCTGGGGCCGCAGACCTGGTTCCCACCTCGAACTGTTTAGTACAATATGCTTCAATAGTGGGAAGTCTATTCACGCTAATGCACTCCAAGGCAATACTCATTAAAGAGACCACTTTCAGCAAAACCTCTCGTCTTTACGACTCGACGCCTGAACTCTTCTCTAGCGACTTGAGAACCGACATCTCCTCGCAATGACTCGAGATTCTCACACAAACCTCTCCTCTTCGCGACTTGAGGCCTAATCTCTCCTCTAACGGCTTGAGATCCGACCCCTCCTCGAATCGACTCGAGTTTTACCTCTCCTCTGCACGATTCAAGGCCCGATCTCTCCTCTAACGACTTGAAATCTGACCTCTCCTCGTAATGACTCGAGGTGACCACTTGTATCCCTCCTCTTGTTGATAAGGGGCCTGATCCCTCCTCTTACGACTCGAGACCCGACCCCTTATCATAAAGACTCGGGGTTGACCATACAAACCTCTCCGCCTGAAGGTTTGAGACCTGACCTCTCTTCTAACGACTCGAGGCCCGACCTCTCATCTTCATCGTTCGAAGTTTGCCACCTTGCCCGTCGTGTGCCTGATCGAAAGCAGCTTATCCTAGACTCGCGCCTGTCACGGCACACGCGCGGGACTTAACGCAACGACTCGGAAGATTCCCGACGAAGACGTCATCCTACTCCGACTCGAATGGCTCACCCGGCGTCGAGAGCCACTCTACCCGTGGGTATTCCCCGAACGTGGACCAGTCGAAAACGTTGTTGTTCATTGTTCATTGTAATTTAAAATCCAAATTTGAAGAAAGTTTTTTTTTTATTTTCAAACACTCGTTTTTGATCATCTACTAATTTTATTAAGTTAACTTTTCCATGCATTCATTGTTTGATTGAAAATAGTTTTTTTTTCTCTCGGCTATCCTGTTCTATTTTGTTCGGAATTTGATTTTTTCCTTAAGCCTTACATTCAAGGGAATTCAACTAGGATTCCGGAGAAGAAATCTTGAGCTATCATCATTTGGAAGCAACATGAAGAATATTTTCTTCAATGGAAAAATATTACCATCGTTAGAACGTGCTCAAACAACACTAAAATGAACCCAATTGTTATGGTGATGCTAAGATAAGCATGTCAGATTGCCCGGTTTACCCGGACTTACCCGGATATTCGGCACAAAATTTAGGAAAACTTTGGTGTTTTCTGGTTGTCCGTATTTCGTAAAAAAAAATTCTTCACTCGATTTTCAAAATTGATAATAAAAATTTGAGTTGAGTTATTATGCTTTTTTATTTCTGCGTCCATAAACGATATTTTTGAGCAAGTTCATTTTAAATAATCATGAACAGTTTTTCGGAAGCCTAAAATACGTTTTAAAACCTGCTGATTTGTTTTTATGTAAAAATAATTTTGACCAAATTCGCCCGGATATTGCTCGGATTTTGGATTGAAAATTTTGAAATCAATTACCCAGATAAAATTGTCCGGATTTGCCTGGTTCGATTATGTCTGGAATATATTCTGGCAACCTTTAATGCTAAGAATTAAATGAGCTTTTTAATCTAGTCTTTTATAAAGTTAAAAAAAATGCTGCTTATTTTACGAAAAAGTACACGAAAAAGCATTATATTTGAATGCTTTTCTGTGTTGAACAATTGAAGCTAAATTTAGGTTTTTCCAATGTAAGTCAGTGAAACTTCATAAAGGTATTACAAACATTTCTAGTTTTGAAAATTATAAATGGAGTGAATAAAATAAGAAAAAAATGACAGTAGTTGAATATGATTGAGAAGAGATTTTATAGTGAGCGTTTTTATCAAGCACGGACCAACTATTTAAAAGTGGTAGAATCGGATAAGGTTAAGTCTACTACAAAAGCTTGCTCAGGAAAAAGCGGGCCATTTTGAGAAAAAGCGGGACAATGGGACATTTTCTAAAGGAAGGAAATGTCCCGCTTTTGCGGGACGGATGGCAATTCCCTACTATATCTTTGAAACTAATTTAATTGTACAGAGAGCAAATCTCTGCGATGGAAGACTGCATCGATTTTCCTCTGAAGTTAGAGATGATTTTGTTGGCCGTCTCTTCGATCGATTCAATGTCCGCAATCCGATGAAGATCTTCGGTGCTGTGCCAAGGTGGAAGTCGCGAAACCATTTTCAGAACCTTGTTCTGAATCCTCGGGATGGCTTCCTTCCTCGTCGTGCAAGTGATACCAGTTCTAAGATCTTTAGACTCCAAGACCAAATCGCTCCGAATCAATGAACTGTAGAAATATTGCTTGATCTTCAAATGAACGCTGATCTTAAAGTTTACGCGCGTTAGAGATCGACCGTCCATAGCGCTAATCAATTTGATCCATGTGTTGTTGATTAGCCCGATTACTGCACAGCTGTTTTCACTTTCGCTTGACAGGAACCTAATCCAGCAGGCAGTCAGTGGAGGTGCAGATAGATTACTCAGCGATTTAGATTCACTTTCTTTCTTCTGTCGATTTGATTCCTAGTCGGTTGCACCAAGAAGCTGCCCTTAATCCACTGCTTGTTAGTCAGCTGTATACCTACATACAGTCAGCAGAGCACTAATTTCCTTTTGCGGCCCCATTAGGGCGGCACTTCTTTAGGGATGGCTATTTTTTCTCTAATTTCCCCCCTGGAGCTTCCCGACAACGATGAATCTCAGCGTTCAGTTGACGACTTCAATAAAAATGCGCTCATGCAGGGATGGATTGGACGCTCGTAAGTAGTCGTTGAGCAGCAATAATGACGTACGATAAATGTAAGCCGGTTAGCTCGCCTGTAGTAAATAAATATAACATTTCTACCAGCATAGCCAGCATCTCAGCAATGTTGCCTTAATTACTTTTTGTAGACGTCTTCTACCTGACCGGTTGCTTAAGTAAGCTCTTGTAAACATTGCCTACCTTGGCTGGAAACAAAACATTTCAAACATGTGGACACACGTAACTTCCCCAAAAAATTTCGGAAGACATTCCATCCGGAAACAGTCGCTTGTGGGTAATGTGGGATAAAAAAATGGAATGTTTTGAAACTTTTCTAACCTATAGCGAGTATTTGGATATTAAGAATGAGATTTCTTTGACTTTTAAAGAAATACCTCAATATTTAGTTTGCCCACTTTACCCTTACACAATCTAAGAAAAAAAAAAACGTTTAACCACAATGGCTTTAAGAGTGAATTTCGCCACAGCTCCTAACGTACATCCACATGACCTTTTTTGTGGTTCACTAAAACATAAGCCTCGTGAAGTTTGGTTTTTATTAACCCGTATGACACTACTTGGGATGCCGGATTGTCTGGGCTGCTGCCCAACTTTGGATTAACCTGCGCGGTGGCAAAAGGCGTTATTTGCGCGGAAAAAAGTGTAGAATGCGAACCTAATGAGTGAAATTGCTGTATAGGTAGCCACCACGGCAAAGCGCAATGCGCACGCCTGGCTTTTACGCGCGGTAATGATATGGCTCGGCTGGTTTTATTTTATTGAATTCGCCCAGGGCTTGCTCTTGCTTTAATGACGCGTTTAGCGTAGGATAAAATTTCTGTGAACATTTGTTGCTTAACCACATAGCAGGATTAGTCAGACACAGAGAGAATCATTCCATAAAAGCGTATTGAATCTTGAAATTTTACGAAAAAATGACAAAAATGAGAAACATAAGAAAAATGACAGAAATGACAAAAATGACAAAAATGACAAAAATGACAAAAATGACAAAAAATGACAAAAATGAA